>NW_020956519.1:0-12741 GCF_003031625.1 Empidonax traillii
AAAAAAAAAAAAGAATACCACTAGAGGAGGCATTCTCAAGTTTTCTAATACATTTTATGCCTTTGTATGGAAGACATCTTTATTAACCGATATATATTAAAAATATCTCCAAGACATTACAATCCAAACGTGCAAGTCTCATCACATGTAATTGCCAGCGCTGTTATCTCTTGCAAGAATCTGGGGACACAACCTACAGACTTCTATTTGTGACCATAATAATGTGTTTCCTACCATGACTCCAAATCAAAGTTAGAGGAGTAAGGCCCTGCAGGATTAGCCCAAATTGAACAGAAATGTTCCATGTCTCTTTAGGCATCTCTGTCATCCACACGGCTCGTCTTTTGCTCTTGGGAAGAGACTGGACTTAGCAAGTACAAGAGACAACCACAAAAACATAAAGAATCTTTTCCACAGGCAGGAGTGAGAGCAAGAATCTGTGACAGAAAGCAGGGAGAATTTACAGAGAGCACTGCCAAGCACCTTGGTGCCATGGCGTGGTTGACAGCATCATGAACCTGACTTACAGGACGCAAAGAGCCAACCCCAACCCTTCTGAAGGGACACAGTTTTCCTGTCAGCAAGGTGCGTCCCCAGAATGAATGAGACCTCCAACATGACTAAGGCACTGAGGGATTACAGACAATCTCCGGGATGAGAAGGACACGGTTTTTAAAACAGGAGGTAATTTTAAAACAGAAACAATTAATTGGTCACTGCTTTGACACTATGCAGTGAGCCGTATTCAAGGTAAAGCAGCCCAAGCACATCAATGAAGTGCATAATTTGCTTATTAACTCGTGTTGAGACTCACAAAGTCTGTGCTGGTAGATAAAATATGCATACATTTACTCTTACTTATGGGACTTAGGGATCTGTTTATGTCTGTTTATGTCTTTGTTTACCCCACTAACACTGTAAAAAGACATAAAGGGGGAAAAAACCCCAAGGAATGGCAAATTCAGAGCAAAGAGAAGATTCTTAAATAGCTCTCTTGACTGGCAGTGAAAGCGCCTGTTCATTACTCTTAGGACACAAAAGGAAACAATGAGAATAAAGCTCCTCTCCAAGCGTGGCGCTTTTTGACTGACAAATTACTGCTCACGTCCAGTCTGGAACAGAGTGTCCAGCCTATAAGAGAGTTAAGCTCGCATAGGACACCCAGGGCACCTGGCAGCCGAAACCACCAACACAGGGCTGACTGCTGGCAGCAGATGAGAAGGAGGATCACGGGTCCCTGTGTGGGGCTCTCCTCCCCATCCCCACCCTTACCTGGGCAGCCTCGGGCAGGGGCACCACGGCGTTCCTCCTGCGGCCCCCCATGTGGAACTTGGACGCCTTGTAGATCTTCCAGTAGACGAAGAGCACCACGCAGAGGGGCAGGTAGAACGCCCCGCCGGTGGAGACGATGGTGTAGGAGGGGTCCTGGCTGACCTGGCAGCGCTCCTGCTCAGGGCTGTAGGTCTCGCCCCAGCCGAGGAGCGGGGCGAGGGAGATGGCGGCGGAGAGCACCCAGGTGAGCGCGATCATCACGTTGGAGATGCGGCGGCGGGTGAGCAGCGTGTACTGCAGCTGGCGGGTGATGGACCAGTAGCGGTCCAGCGCGATGGCCGTCACGTTCCAGATGCTGGCGGTGCAGCACAGCACGTCGAAGCTGACCCACACGAGGCACAGCTCCCGGCCCAGCCGCCACCGCCGCCCGGCCGAGAGCTCCTTCACCAGGCTCAGCGGCATCACCAGCGCCGCCACCAGCACGTCCGACACCGCCGTGGAGGCCACGAGGTTGTGGGGCACCCGGTGGAAGGCCTTCACCCGCAGGATGGTCGCCAGCACCAACAGGTTCCAGAGGAAGGTGGCCACCGTGAGGAGCACCAGCAGGGTCAGGATGAGGACGGTGAAGATGGAGAAGGGCTCCCGGCCCCTCCACGCGCTGCCGCCCATCAGCGCGGGGACGGCCGAGGTGGTGTTGGTGTCCATGCTGGCGGACGAGGCGTTGGCGCCCATGCCGGGCTGGCACTGGCCTCGTGGGCTGCAGGGGCTCAGGGTCTCCGCCATGCCCGGGACTGGGGCTCGACCCGTCACTCTTGCCCCTTCCCACGCCGCCGGCACTTTCTCCAGCCCCGCCGCCGGCGGGCGGGAGCCCCACACCGGGACGCGCCTCCCTCAGCGCCCGCCTGCCATGTGCCGCCGGCCCAGCGCAGCCCGCGGCTCCTGCTCCCCGCTCCTCACAACCATCCCGGGCGGCTGCAGGAGGGCAGGAGGCTCGGCGGGACCGCGGCAAGGAGCCGGCACGGGGAGGGATGGAGGGAGGGCGGCACCACCGCTCCCGCCCCGCCCCAGCGGCCGCCCCGGGGGCGGTGGCGGAGCCGCTCCGTGAGGGGTGGCGGCTCCGCCGGGTTCGCCCCGCGGTCCCCGCGAGGTGGCCGGACACCCCCTCCTCACAAAATCACAGAATCGTCAGGGTGGGAATGAACCTCAGATCACCCAGTCCAAACCACCCTGCCAAGGAGGGTCACCTGGAGCGGAGGACGCAGGAACGCGGCCAGGTGGGTTTGGAATGTCTCCAGAGAGGGAGACTCCACAACCCCCCTGGGCAGCTGTTCCGGGGCTCTGCCACCCTCAACGTGAAGAAGCCCTTCCTCGTGTTGAGGTGAAACTTCTTTTGTTTTAATTTAAGGCCATTTGCTCCTCGTCCTGTCGCTGGGCACCACCAGAGTCTGGCACTGTCCTCTTGGAGCTCACCTCTGGGATATTTATGTGCATTAAAGAGATCCCCTCTCAGTCTCCTCCAGTCTAAAGAGACCCAGCTCCCGCAGTCTCTCCTCATAAGAGAGATGCTCCAGACCTCTCATCATCTGTATGGCCTCTGCTGAACCCTCTTCGGTAGCTCCTTGTCTTGTCCTGAGGAGCCCAGATCTGCTCACAGCACTGCAGGTGTTCACTAGGGCTGAGCAGACAGTAGAATTCTCTGTGTCCCCACAGCCTGTGCAGTGACAAGACCCCCCCCTTCTCCCCACAGCCCCCATGAGGTGACAGAACATCCCCTCCTCCAACTACCCCCAAACTCAAGGTGTTTCAGAAATTATTTTAAACCCATTACACAAACTTTTAAAAAGTCTGTAATAGCAGTTAACAATGTGGTAGCATAAAGGAGATATAGTGATTAGATTTGTCACTTCCTGAGTAATAAATCATAGAATATGCAATTGCAGAATGGTTTGGGTTGGAAGGGACCTTAAAGATCATCTCGTTCCAACCCCCTGCCATGGGCAGGGACACCTTCCTCCAGACCAGGTTGCTCAGAGACCCATCTAACCTGGCCATGAACATTTCCAGGAACGGGGCATCCACAGCTTCTCTGGTAACCTGTTCCAGTGCCTCACCACCCTCAGTAAATCATAGAATCACTAAGAGTGGAAAGATCTTTAAGATCATCAGTTACCCTTGGTGTAGTTGTAGTAGTGTGACAGGATCATATAGCAACCTGGGTGTTATATCTAAAGTGTGTTTAAAGAATTATATCTAAGGTATTTGGAAGTTATCCTTTATCCCAGCCTGCTTTAATTCCTGGGGTCCTTTACAACCCGCTACCAGCATTTCCACCCTCTCTGTTTCCCCATAGTCTGTGATCAGGACTACTCCAATGTGAGTTGGTAGAAAAAAATTGGCTCTCTTTCCTTACCATGTGCTGTTGAGAGATATCCAAAGGGATTTGAAGAAGTTGAGCATCCTTAAATAAGGCCAAATAAGGTCAGTGAAGTTTGTTTCCTTGCAATTCCTACATCACAAACTGTAGTGGGGCAGAGTTTGGGGCAGGAGATTGGCTGCGCATTGTTGAGGTAGAGAAGGAGTATTTCCTGGGTCAGAATGGTCCTGTCTACATGAATGCTGCTCAGATCAATGTTCTTCATTTGCATTCATGTTCACTGAAGAAACAGCACCATCTGACAAAACACAAACCTCTCATAGCACCACTGTGTTACCTGCAGCAAGCAGGATCCAGCTCTTGCTACTCAGGGGTCCCCAACTTCAGAATGTGGAACAGTGATAAAATATTGCAGAAATGAAGGGCAATGACTGTAGTCAGAATAACCAGGCTGTTTTGTTGGTTAACTTTTGGATGCCACTTCACTCACCAGATGAACAATAAAGCAAATAAATCCTTTTTCAGGCCCTTAATGCAAACATGATTTCAGCTGCTCTTTTCTACAGTAATTCTGACTCGTGTTCCAGTGTAAGCCAGCAGCAAAGAGAAGACCATCTGCATCACTTACCAGCTTTTATTAAGAGGAGAAAAGGACTTCTGAGTGCTGAATGTGCTTCCTTTGCTTTGAGCTTCCAACAGGCAGAATCTGACAGAGCTTATCATAATACTGCTGCAAGTTAAGTCTAAAGCAGCACCTGGGACAGCTAGACACTGCTAAAAATTTGTCAGGGTTGGCAGGCAGCACTTGCCTGCTTCACAACCAGCTTTGCATGCTTTGCCTTATATTGCTCCTTTCTCATTTGTGTCTCGCTTTGTTAATTAATGCCACTTTTAAAATGTCAGTGAAAGGATTACTGAGCAACACTTTGTTCATTTAAAAGGCAGCCAAACATGAAAGCAGGCAGGGAAACAAGCAGATAAAAAAGCCTTTCAACTTCTAAATGCTTCAACAGTTGTCAGTCCAATTCTGTGAACTTAAGGACTAAAAGGATGTTGTCACAGTTTGAATTAACTTGGCTATTAGAGAAAGACTGCATAAAAAAAATGAGACTTAGACTAACTGCAAAAGTTTCGTGTTTATAGATCCAAATGGGCCAGGATATAATCTTTTGGTTCTTGTTCCTGCAGGAAATGAGGTGGTGTTTTTCTTGTATGGGGATCCTTCTTCGGTGGGTTGCAGGCTATTCCTACTCTTGGACATACAAGCGGATTACTGTTTTCAACCCTTTTGTTGAAAGCAGCCCAGATGATCTCAAAATCTTCCTTTCCTAGAAGCCGTGTGTCCCATCCCTCTCCTCCTATTTATTATGTGTACATTACGTGCCACATCCTGAGAGTTACATTTCAGTTCACACATTGAATGCATTGAAATCTCCCACTTTTTCCTCCCTCTTGGCTGAAATAACCCAGTCCTATAATACAGAGGCTTGAATAAAGTCTCCAAGGGGTTTATTTTTTCTCGATAATTACTCCACTGCTGTCTTGTCCTGTGACTGCAAAGGCTTAGCACTCCTGAAAGATTGCTATGGCAACACTTTACAATGTCTCAGAAACCAGGGTATACTTTGAAAAAGAGAAGAGGGAATTATAAAAAAAATCATGTATTGACTTATTCTAAATAGCAGGTAGACAAATACAAATTGCATGACATGATAGAATAAATAGATTAAAAGAAGCCACCAAGAAAGCAAAAAACCAAAACTAAAACATTTTTCTTCTACTGAAACTAAAGGAGGACCTACTTTACTTTTATGCACAATTACAGTATGATAAGCTGCTGCCATGTCCAAGTGAACTGAAAAAAAATGGAAACCCTTTGTTTCATTCACTGATACTTTTCAATGACTTTAGAAACTAGTTTGAATCTTCATAGTTTCTTTTTTTTTCACTGGAGTATGACAGTGTGTAACCAACCATTTCATTGCTCTTAAAATAAGCAAACAAATATGTGACTAAGGGCTTGGAGCTGGGTGATAGAATTAACAGTGAACACCAAGCCACGTCATCTTTCCATCTGGATGTTTGGTACTTTGTGGGCTGGGAAGTCTGTGGGATGCAAAACAAAAAAGGGTGGAAAATAGTAATCTGCTTGTAAGTATTAGAGGAAAAAAACTTTACATCTTTTGTGTCCAGTTCTGGGCCCCTCAGTTAAAGAAAGACACTGAGTTGCTGGAGCAGGCCCAGAGAAGAGCAACGAGGCTGGTGAAGGGACTCGAGCACAAGTCCTATGAGGAGAGGCTGAGGGAGCTGGGGTTGTTTAGTCTGGAGAAGAGGAGGCTGAGGGGTGACCTCATCACTCTCTTCAACTATCTGAAAGGAGATTGTAGCCTGGTGGGGGTTGGTCTCTTCTCCCAGGCAATCAGCAATAGGACAAGGGGACATGGGCTTAAGCTCTGCCAGGGGAGGTTTAGGTTGGATATTAGGAAGAAATTCTTTTCAGAGAGGGTAATCAGGCATTGGAATGGGTTTCCCAGGGAAGTGGTGGATTCTCCGTCCCTAGAGGCTTTTAAAAAGAGACTGGATGTGGCACTGGGTGCCACAGTCTAGTAACGACGGTGGTAGAGGATCAAGGGTGTGACTTGATGATCTCAGAGGTCCTTTCCAACCTGGCTGATTCTATGATTCTTCCTTTGCATCTGTTCTCACTTTTCCCTGTGTACCTGAGAACTGCTGGGAAAAGGACTTGTGACAGAGGTGAGGAATTGCAAAAGGTATTTCTTTGTCCTTATCACTTTACCATCACCTGCAGAACCCTCTCTTGAAGTGAATCTCCCCAGACTCAGTCTTGTCATAATCTTTTTTTTTCCCTGTCAGTCTGGAAGTCCTTAATTTGGCTTAACCCTCCCTGCATCCTCATAATTCCTGTCCAAGCTCCCCTTTGCTCAGTTGTGCTAAGGAAGTGTTTCTCCTGACCAGGCAGCAGCTGCCCAGGCCAGCTTCGTTACAGCACCCTGTTTCCAAGCACTTCCAAAAACAGAATGCTGCTTAGGAACAGCTTTGGAGGAGGATGATTCATCCAGATAACAGAATTTCAACTCATTATGTGAAGTGATGCTGTATTTTTATAGCAAATATATAAAATTTAATGTTACATTTTTCAGAAGTTGGTTTTTATGTGTTAGAGATAGAGGTAGATTATTTTTAGACCATTATAAAGGGACTGCAGTGAACTGATTTATTTTCCATTTTTGTTTTAGATTGAAAAGTCCCATGAAAGCTTCTAGTAGATGCAGTTTTATCACATTCTCCTCTGTTCTCTGCTAGCTCTTTAATAGAAAACCAGCCTCCTTTGTAAAGCATTTTCCAGAAAACTCAGTTACATAAATGCTGCCAATAATCTGATAAATATCTAGAAAATTTCAGCTCAAGAGAAAACCAAACTTCCAAATCCTTTTTGACAGCTGGTTCCATACTTCTATGATTGAAAATGTGAGAGAGAATCTAGATGTCACATAAATGATGCCTCATAATGATTTCATTAATAATAATGAGCAAGTCCTTGACAGAAGAATTTCCATTCAAATATCAGATTTATGTAGCCTATGAGGATGTGAGAGACTAAAACAAGATTTCAAACACAAGGGGTAGTCAGCAAAGATCTGTATCCTGGCATGAATTAGGTTTGCCCAGGAGTATGTATGAGATAATGGGCCCTGGTACTGCTAAGGCTAGCACATGGATAAAAAAGGGAGTTTTTATTTTTGCTGACATTATTCTTTTCTCCTGTTAGAGTGGCCACATAAAAACCCCTCAACTAATAAACTATAAGAGGGTAAATATGATTTGCTTGACCTTGAATATTGTAGCTTCTGCTACTGATAGAATTCTTGAGGAGGAGCTGGAATTTATCTTTTTTTAATTATTATTTTACTGTGTATTAAACATGGGCTTTCCATGGGTGGATCTTAATATATTAAAGTGTCAGATTCAAAGTTATTTAGGAATCCACATCCAGTGAACTCCAGTTCAATTGGCATCCAAGAAAGCTGCAGTGTCCAGATGCCTTTTGATTCTTGTTCTAGCTCACTTCAAATCTGTGCAACTCGTTCCACATTTGTCTTAAGTTTGGTAGAAACACCCTTTTTTCCTTGGACAAAATGTTCACAAACATTCCTCATATGGGCCACCTATTACCACTAAATTAACTCTACTGCCATCATAACATGGAGTGAATCTAAAGCAAGGCCTTTGTATGAATTTACCATCAGTACACGTCTGGGCCAGGTGTGTGTGTGTTTTATTTCTCTGTGCAATACTTTTGAATAGACAAGTTTTATGCCCGTACTCAAATTTTGCTAATTTTTATTCTGCCACAATTAAAGAGAGGAATGCAAAGATATCAGTTAATACAATTCCTATAAAAACATCAAGTTGCTTTATGGTGGGGGTGGTTTGGTTTGGTTTTTTTAGTAATGTCATTTTAGGTTTATATTTATGTCCTCAAATCACATTTTGTAGGTACTAGTGTTACTATGTACTTTCATAAATTTTTTTCTCTGGTCTCTTAATAACAATGACAGAAAGGTGCCAGGCAGAACTTGCCCCTCCTCTGTTCTCCCATACAGAAAGTGCTTTAAATCAGAAGTGATGACATACCAGGAACATTTATCCAGAGACTCAACAACTCCTGCAAATTCACATGGTCTGTCAGGCCCTGTGAGTGAACATCTAGGCTCAGTTCTGAGAGTAACACATCTGGTATTCCTGTAATTCTCAACAGTCACAGGTGATTGCAACCACTCTAAGAGGAGCTCAGGCACCCCTGGGTGGTTCAACATTTTGAGCTGACAGCCAAAATAGAGTTTGGAAGTTTTGGTAACATTATACAAGATTTTGCAGAGCCTGTGTTTTTGTTTGTTTGGTTGTTTTTTTTTTAAAATTCTGACCAACTGGGAAAAAATAGCAAATGGTTATGTTTTTCAGTGTTGCAGCTTACAAAAGCGTTTAGGAAGATGGACTGCTACTGAAGAGTATGGCAGGTTTGGATTTTTCTTTTTTTTCTTTTTTTTTTTTTTAAGTGAATGCAGTTCTTAAGCTGGATGACACAGATATAGCAAAGTAAATGTGTTTCTAGACAGCACCCCGATTTTCCATTTGTCTTCCCTTCTCTTAGTGGCATCTTTCCTCTACCTCTTCTCACAACTCCATATCAAAAGTTTATCGTGGTGGCTGAGAAAAAAAAAATGTAATCTCTTCCCCACATGGCTGTGCAATAAAGAGATTTGACAGAAGCAACATCATGGTATTTATGACTTTGATTGAAGAAAGCAGATTTTTTAGAAGCTAAGAGCATTCCAGTTCAGGAGGCTGGATTCCTATTGTCAGGGCTCAACATCACCTATAAATCTAAAAGCATTGGAAAACCAAAAGCATCAAAAAGAGTTGCATGAATTCTCCTGTCAAGCCAAGCAGCTAAAATCCTGAGAAAACCAAGCTGGTAGAGCAAAAGTCAAGAGCAGTGACAGAGTTAATTCTTTATGCCCAGCCCCTTGCTTCTAGGCTTCTTTCAGCATTAATTTACTTCGAATAAAACCCAGCCCCACCAACCAACCCACCTTTCAAGGGCTAATAAGTGGCTTTTCTAATTGTTGGGTTTTTAGGTCTCTGTAAAATCCCTTCTAAGTTTGGGGAGTGTGTGTGTGTGAACTAACTGGAAAACTCTCTCCTAAACAGGACTGAGGTAGAACTACAAGCAAAAGTCATGGATCTGTGCTGTATCCTGTCAGCACCCTGCCTTCCTTCAGTGAGACCTCTACTAAAATATTATTTTTTAAAAAATCACATGGCCCTTTTCATTCTTCCTTGTGAGAGCTTGCTTCCCCTGAGCCTCAGATCACTGGCTTGAAAGGAAATAATTTCAGTATCTAAAGCTTTGGTAGCTTACTTAAATTGAGTCATCAACTCATACATCAAACAAAAAGGCTAATTATTGCCAAAACATAAACACACTTTTTATTTACAACAGACCTCAGTAGATAGTATCTTACCCAGTCCTCAAGCATTCTTGCTCAACACCAGCAATAAATGTGCCCTCTACTTGTGACATTCATCCTAAAAATTTGATGGCAACACTTTATGACTGGTCTCGTGCTTGTCCATAACCCATTATGGCAAAGGAAACTCGTACCATGACAAGATCTTTCATGATTATGAGCAGTAGCTCAGCAATGGAACTCTCCTTTATGGGCCTGTTCCAAGAACTGTCAAAAAAAACCCCTCCAGTTCAAGCTGGACAGTTTTGATCACCCCCTTAAGTGGTTTAAAGAGTCCAATTTCTTTGTCAAGGTTCTCAGAGAAAGGAGGCGATTTCTCAAGGCACACAATATTAGTCCCCAGCCTATCGGTCACTGTTATGAGACAAGCCTTGAGAGTCTGAGGGCTGAGGTCTATTAACTGCTCACAAGATTGATAACAGGGGAAGTTGCAAAGGAAACGTTGGATTTCCAATCAGCTTGACAATGTTTTACAGTTCTTGCAATACCCTACAGTAGAACAGATGCTGCCCCATACATATTTCATCAGAAACTATTTGTCATTTCTGACTTCATAAACAAAGCAAAAGGTAATTGCATCTGCACAAGCCAGGAAGTTTTTCTCTTTTAATTCCCACTTAGTCTCAGCTTGTGAATTTCTCTGCTGCTTGATCAGGAAATTAGAGCAGACTGTAGTTACCACAGGCTGTGCAGCCACCATGCATATATAATATTTAAGTAAGAGTGTTAACTTTTTTTTTTAGGGTAAGCTAGTACTGCTCTAGTGCAATAGTATCCAGTTTTTTCATCTCCTAAGTAAGATTGTTTCAAAAGTTTCTTTGTATTAGGGTCTATAAGAACATGCAACCCAAATATCCTAGGGAGGAATTGTGCAGGCTCATGCCAAAGCCCTGTTTTGTCAGCGTTTCCCATGTATCAGACAGTACCTCAGCTCTCCCAAAAATAAAATTATGTGGACGTAGAGGTTTTCAAACTGTTGGGGAAGCAGTCAGTCTGCTGTTCCCAAAACGACTGACAGATATAAGTAGTTCTCCACAGTGCAGGCTTTTGCCTACACAGGGAAGTGGAAGGAATTTTGATGTATTTTCAAGCCCAACCAGTTCTGGCTCTGCAGCAGCACATGGTCAGACAGGTGGCCACTGACTGGGCCCAACATCTTAGATCTTTTCCTGCTCCAAACAAATATTCCACACTGCCACAGCCAGACTGCTTTTCCCCACATCACCACACTCTGATCTTCACAGTGGTTTACTAAAGCTTTGCTTACATCTCTTTCCAAGTAATTAATTTTGCAGTTCATCTAATGAGTCCCTCAGCGTCTCTTTTGCTATAATGTTAAGCTGATTCCCATGCTGTGACTGCACAGCTGGCAGGTATAGACAGAAGCTTTAAACTGTATGAGGCTGGAGGTCTCAGAGGTAACTCCTAAAATGTGCCACTAAAAACCAGGCATGACAACTATTTTACATCTTTTATAAATATATAAGAAACCCCATAATCAAAGATTAGAACTCAATGAGACAGGCATCTTGTTCTTAGCATTTCTTACCCTTCAGAGCAGATTTTGCCACTTCAGTGCAACCCCAGAAGCATGAGACATTCAAATCCATGTAAAAAAATCATTCTACTGAAATGTTTTGACATATCAGAAGCTCTTAAGATCTGATCAATGTTAATTAAGAATCGTGAAAAGTCCAAGTCTACAGCCAGAAATGGAGAAGCAGGCAATGCTCAGTTCTGAATGGTGGAAGCACTGGCAAAAGAATGGTGATACTATTTTTCCCCCGCCCCCCCCCGTCAAAAGAATTATCTACTTGAAGGATGAAAAGAAAGTTCACTTTTTTTTTTTGGCAATACTTCAATGTTCATAGTTTTAAATCTGACATGCTACTTCAGCAGACCTAAGAAACAACGTTCCTGTTTATACTGGAATAACTACTTATGCTTTTGTATTTGTAACTGGTCCTGAGTTACATTTTAAATGTTAATTAAAAGCTGGTTTACTGTAATCACACGGGGCCCAGATTTCTGGATTCTGTGACATTTGTCTTTCCCTGTCTTGACATATGAACACTTTTTAGACACTTGCCCACCACCACTGTAGCCTCGTATAAGCAGTTACCTGCTGCAACAATAGCAGAGATGAAAATATGTTACTCTACTTTTGCCCAACTTGTCTATTCTTTTTGCATTCTCCACATTTCTTTGTTTGCAATGTGTATTCCAGCCTCCTCCACTTCAGTCTTTTATATTCCTCCTTCAAAATACCTTTCTAGTGTATCTATACCCCATTTCACTTTTTCCCTTATTGAGTCTCTCCACACCCTCAGTCCTGTGGCAGCACCTTTGACTTTGCCCACCACTGATCTGATACACTAAGACTTAAAAGCAATTCACTTCTGTAATTTACAAGATAAAACTGCCAACATTCTCTGCATCAAGGTTATGAAGTATCTTAAGAAAACAGTATCTGGGTCAAGCACAATTTATGTAACCTCCTTTTCTTAATTTTCTTTGCATATTCATAAGAGTACACTAGACGTCACTAGATGGATAATTTCAGATTTAAAGTGAACATGAAGGAAAACCAAACACTGCACTAGAATGTTACCATTATGTCACAACACTAAAAAAGTATTATGCATGTCCCAGAAGTGGTGTAAGAGATTATTTATTATTTTGGACACTGTACTTGTTATAAAGATACCATGTCTGAAATTAATCACAAGCTCATACAGCCTTAGTTATTCATCCATATGCTCTGTTCTAAAGGAATCTTCCTATGTTCTTCAGCATATTTGATGGCCAGAGCAGAGTTCTGTAGCACTAAAATCCCTTGCAAAGATTCATGTGAGAAAACCCTTTTCATCTCACGCTGTAATATCCTTATGTTGACCACTCCAACAATTTTCAGGGGTGTGCATAGAAAAAAGGGTAAATGTAAAGAAAATTCTTCTATAAAACCTAAAAGTAATTTTTCTTTCTTTAATAAAAACCTCAGTAGTACTGAGTTAAGGTCAATAGGTTAAATGATCTTCTTCC
>NW_020956519.1:12803-53873 GCF_003031625.1 Empidonax traillii
AAAAAAAAAAAAAAAAAAAAAAAAAAAAAAAAAAAAAAAAAAAAAAAAAAAAAAAAACCACAAAAACTAGAAATGCAAATGGAGCAGTTTAAACTGAGAGTAACTGCCAGATGGTTTTGATCAAGGTGGGCTATTCCAATGCCAGCAGCCATTTGAATGACTGGATGATTAACGAGAAAACTGCCGATTGTCTGATTTCTTGCTGATGTGCTTGAAGATTTTCGCTTTGTGGACACTCTTGGACTTCTGGTAACCGAATCCTCCACCTCCACCTCTTTTCTGTAGTCTTCTGCCATGGTTGCTGTTCACATCTGAAGTTTTATTGGTTAAAGAACTTAAAAAGGAATAATTTGAAATGTTTTTTTGGGGAGGGTTTTGAAAGGGTTATTAATATGAGGGAAAAAATACCAGCACTATACAAATACTGCATAACTATAGAGGAAACCAGAACTATGTGCCTGTGGTTCTAAATACTCCTGCAGTTGTCCAAAGTGCTATTGCTTTCAAGTTCCATCCACTGCCAGATCTGACAGCAATCTAAATACAGCCTTCTATTTCATGCTTTTGCTCCTCTGTGTCAATATTCCCTGACTATGAAACATAAGCACGTGCATTTCCATGAAAATAATTTTGCAGAGAGGAGAACAGTGCTTTGAGACACATCTGCTGCCCCACAGCAACTGAGGCACACACAGCAAGGACATGCACAAAACACAGATGTTTGTAGGCAATTTTTGCAGTTACAGTATGTGCAATGTAACATTTCCTTTGATAATCTACTGGGGGAGCTTGAGGGATTCCTATGGTGAGTAGCAAAAAACCCCCCCAAAACTACAAACCACCAGAACCTGAAGCAGCACAGGAATTCAGTAAGTTGCACTGAACACTTATAATGCAGAAATTCAGCTTTGAAACACTGCAGTAAAAGGATACTGAGGTCAACAAACGGAGGAACTTTAAAACCAAATGAAAGGCTGACTTTGGGAAGATCCAAGTTGTTGACATCATAGATCTGCTTCAGAGAATGGGAGTCATAAGCTCTAATGTAAGCTTTGTATGCCTCCTGGGCTGACTTGTGAAGGAAATAATTCTTCTCTATCAGTTTTTCCAGCTTGTGAGAGAAAAAAAAACCAAACAATGAAGAGTCACAAACAATGATATCTGTAAAGTCCATACATTATATTCCAGCAGGTTATTTACTGTGTGAGTGGCAATGACATTCTCTATTCACTTCAGCAAAACTGCCCTGTGACAGCAGAGTGCACATACAGGAATCAAAATGCTTTTATAAACAAGTAAAGGGACATAAAAGCCTGAAGCTGAATTACACTAGAAACAAAGCCTCAGCAATACATAAATTCACAGAAATAATAAAAAAAAAAATAATCAAGAAGGAGAATACAACTGCAGCCACACCATGAAATGATGTGTATTGAGAATTAGTGGACAATAACAATATGCCTTTAAGTCTAAACTCCATGATTCCATGTAATTCTGTAGAGTTTTATCCATTATGGTGCAAATGCATTGTAAAATAAGCAGTGTTTTCTAAGACAAGAATGCAGATAAACTAGTGTAGACTGAGACATGTGATTTGTTGTGGGCCAGGTTCCCAATACTCATTAAATCAGTGTCTCATATGATGTTTAACATATGCTAATTCAGCATACTAAAAATAAATTACATTAGTCACCATTATTTCCTGATTATTCTTAATTAGGAACCTATGATTGTAAGGACTGTCTTCATTGCTTCTTGTACTTGCTATTTTACATTTAAGTTACTGCAAAGAAACTTTACAGATCTCTTATCAAAACAATTATTCATAGAACTCACCAACAACAGAAATTCACATCTACAGAATTATCTATGCTATTCCACTCAACTTTGTGCTCCGTGGTTATTTTTGTAGCACCAGAACACAAAGCGGGTTTAGCTGATGCTGGGCTTTATTAACACCAGCGAGTTAAAAATACATATGGACTATATACTAACATTCCTAAGTGTTTGTACTGGATCTATTTCTGCACACTGAAGTCTGAGAAAATCATCTTACAACACATACATTACTCACAATTAATCTAAACGTAAGTAATTACCCAATAAAAGCTACCAAACCCCTACTTGCTAAACCAGGTAAGAACATTCTGTTCAAAAGTGGAAAGCAGGTTGACATCACTGTCATTTTGTGTCACTGTCCTTTTGTCATTTTTTGATGTAATGTGAAAAAACAATTCCTAAAAGCAAATTTGTACTGTATAATGGTGACAATTTAGTACTAGATATTAAAATTCATCTTTAATTACTAAATATTTTCTTGCTTAACTGTCAAGGGCAGGAGGATTTCCTGCACAGTGCTCATTTACTAGAACTTTCCTGAACAAGCACACCTCTTTGTGAACTGCAGTTGTTACAGGCTGTAACATTCTCCATGTAAATTACAATATTCAAAGTAATTGCAGTGTAAAGTCATTTCATACCTGAGACTGGATGTCTGAAATTTTTGACCAAGAAAATTCAAATTCACTCAGCGGTACCTTAAAAACAAAAGAGGGAATGAAATATCAAAATTATTTACACTCTAGTGAAAGTGTTTAAGACCCAAGACAAAAAAGATCAGCTAGATAAAAGAAGATTTTTTTTTTTTTAATACCACAGCTGTATCTGTCAAGTGCCTTTACATCAATATGACAGTATTATCACCTCCTTTAAGCTGAAGTAATAAAGATGCTCAGTACGACACCTTCTTTTACCACTTTTGCTTCAGAAGTTATACCACTTCAAAAGGGGCAAAACAAGCCCATAAGGAGAGCAACAAAAAGCTCTGTGCAGCTCTATCATATTAAAATGGCTACATTTACAAGAAGGCTACGCTTCCTTTGGAATTCAATAAATTGAAACTGATCTTTGAATAGAAAAAAAGTTTTTAAATTTAAAAACCTGATGCACAGCAAACAAACAAAAAAAAAACCCATTAAAATGTAGACACAAGTTTACCCTGGCTTGTTTTAGGTATCGCAGAAAGCCCAGTTCTTCTGGTCGTAAAATGAGCAGAGCGTGTCCTCTCCCATTTATGCCTCTGGCAGTTCGACCAACACGATGAATATATTCCTTTTGGGAAGGATAAGCAACAGCAAATTTAATCAGTCTTACAAACTTGCAATAATCAAGGTGCTTCACAAAAAATACCCAAAATTTGACATGAATATAATGTAATATAGCATTCATTATTTCTTAAGACTTATTCTTGGCACTGGCAAATGGATGAGGGAAACCAATTGCTGAAGATGAAAAGCACAGGTAGGCTGAGACAGAACCCCTGACTAAAGTAATTTACCTTTTACTGAGGGAAAAAATCATAGTCTGATGTAATTAAAAATTAAACCTCGGCTTTGGTGAATTTGCTGTGTACATTTGTCAAAACTTCAGAGTTTTCCGAATTTCACTTGTACATAGTAGACATTTATTCAAACCAGATTTTTTTTTTTTATACAAAAATCAAATTTCAACTGGAAAAGCTGTTAAGACTCAGAGGGATGCACACATAAACTCACACTCCTCCTGAAAAGCATTTTGTTGTTTAGCTGATTAGATTTTAAATTAATTTCACAGCAAAAAGAATGTTTTATAAAGCAATTTTTAAAAAGCAACAAAGGTCTCAGTTAGGAGCAGGATTTCCTAGGAGGTATTGAAGGTAAGTGAAAGAAATCAGTGGCTGGATGTGACCACGGCTGAATCCTGACCTCCCTCAAGCTGCAGTTTTAGGGTTTTTTGCAACTATATTTGTAGTGAAGATTTGATTTCTTGCTGTGAAGTTTCTCTCTTTCCTTAACTTACCTTGGGATCATCCGGAGGGTCATACTGGACGATCCAGTCAACTTCAGGAATATCCAATCCTCTGGCAGCAACATCAGTGCACAACAATATTCCAGATTCTGCATTACAGAACTGGAAAAACGTTGTAGTACGTTTGGTTTGCTTCTGCTTGCCCTAACAAGAAACAAACACATGGGGCATGAAATATCAACCAAAAAAACCTGAATTTGCCAGCTGGTAAACTTAAATATAATTTCTCATTTCACATATATATTATTTGACACATATAAAATAATTTTGGGCATCTTTCCAAATCTTAGTGTTGTACAGACCAAGCAGGACTATTTCACAGTGAAGAAACAAGGAAAAAATTAAACAGCACAGGGCTACACTAAGTAACAACTCCCAGAGGTAACAATGTATCACCAAAAGTATTAAAAATTAAATATTGCATAAACATTCTGTTCAGGAGGGCTGCATAAACGTCTGAAGTTCAAGAAGGACATTTGCAAGTCCAGCAATATGTTAAGAGCGATTACAGGTTAAAAAGCAAGCAACCAAACAAAACCCACACTTGTAACAATTCAATCGAAGAATAGCAAAAAAAAAATCTCCTGAAGAACAAAACAAAAAAGGATATTTGTGGTTAGCTACAGCTGTTTCATAGACTTACAGTCAATTCTTTGTCCTAAACTATACATTTTGTGGTTTTGACAGAAAAGCCACAATGCTCATCCAAATGGTAAGAACTGGCAGAGCAAACCCAAACATCACCCCAGCCTTAAGAAAAAGCACCAAACACTTCAGGGATCAAAAACTTTGGATTTCTCTGACAAGAGCTTTGCTCCACAAGTTGATTTTAAGTGCTTGTGAAAGGCGACCTCTTGGAAGAAAACATAGTTCTTTCTACACACAGAGCAAAAATTAATATCAGTGTTCAGTCTAGTTAAAAAAATAGCAAGTTTAATTACTGAAGTGTTGTTATTATATAAGTGTTGTTATCTTTCCTTTCTCTACAGACTAATCAGGACCATCACCAGTTTTGCAAGTAGGGCATCTGTTTTTTAGAAACCGGACTGAAACAAACAAGGCAAATGTAAGGTCAGTAACAATTTCCAGGTACTATGAGATTAACTGAAAATAAATTAATGAATAGAACACTTACATGAATGGCCAAAACAGGCAGATCAATGTAGTTGAGTAATTCATAGTGGTACTTCACTGACATACATGAAGAAAAAAATACCATCAGTTTCTTCTTCCGGTTTTTCTTGAGGAATGTGAAGAGCAAAAGGAACCTTTTTTCAGACGGACACACTACATACCCCTGGAAAATTTTTAAACATTATTATTTACAGAGAAGTAGGGAGAAAACTTCTGTTTCAGCAACACAGTTAAATCAGAGAAGGGTTATGTTGTGAAACAAATACACCAAATAGTTAAACAATGAAATATATCTGTAGCATATCAATCTCTAGTCACTAACGTGGAAAATACAGTTATAAAGACAACTGGAGCTTGTGAATGAACAGACAAGTGTAAGTACCTATATTATTATTTCATGAAGTTTTATATCATTTGTCCTATAAACATGGACCAGATGAAGGTAACTTACCAGTCTGCACTCTGAATAAAGCCCTTTGGGCAACTGAATGGCTTTTGCCCACTAGGATGATAAACACCCTTTAAGACAACCCCATTAAAAACACAGAGGAATTGGCGTGTTCACAGATCATAGCCCTTCTAAAATTCATGCTTTACCTGTTCAAGACCATCTACTGTTGCTGTCTCCTTGTTATCATCAACCCCAACATACAGTGGCTCTTTCTTCAGAGAGATCTTTGCCAGATCTTCAACCTTTCTGGTTTGTGTAGCAGAGAAAAGCATCGTCTGTCTGCGCTCTGGAAAATATTTAATTTGAAAGACAGACTCACTTTTTAAAGAATTCAAATAGCAAGGCCATAAAATACCCAACTGCAACCTACCCTAAGCAAGTCTCTTACTTTTTTCAATTAAATTCTAATTAAAACATACTGCTACTGACAAGCAAAGAGCAGTGTAATTGTATTATGGATTGTACAGGTTGTTTACTCAGGCTGTCTCCACCTTCACAATCCTAACAACTATAAACTTGCAATATTCTCCCTCTCTGGGAAAATGTCAATATCATTTGCAATCCAATTTAGACACAAAGCAATTATTTAAATAGAGACTGGCCTTGTAATTCTACCTATTAATTGATTTAATTCCCATGAATGTTAAAATGTTTTTGTGTAGGAAAGCTCCTGCCTGACTGTCACCTCTCAGCTCAAACACACATCCTGATCCTACAACATTTTCTTGTTACACAGGTACATGGGAAATGCAGACTCAGCCTGTTCCATTTCATAACTTCAAGAACAATAGCAGTGGTTCTTGATGAACATTCAGTGCCACTATCTTTGGGTTTTTTTTCTATTTTGAAGAGTCTGTTTTAAAATATAATTTCCTTTTTAACACAGTGAAACCAAATTAAACTCATGCAAAGTAAATATTTCTTTTCTCTATCAATTACACGTCATTTTCACGCTCTTCCTTCCCTTTCTCTTTTTAGCACTGGTCATTAATATTTTTCACATTATGTTATTTATTAGATGTATATATCTGCATTTTAAACACACAGATCTGAATTTTAATATTTAAGATGCGGAAACTCAAATGTACTATTTCCATGGGGTTTCTTCTGCATTTTTAATGTTTAAAAGGAGAGAGCCTTGTTGACTCTGAATATGTGTTTATACAGCAATTACAAGGAATATCTAAATGAAAAATTAGGAAAAGAAAAACTTTAGGTATATACTTAAACTTCCTTAAGATACTGGCCTTGGAGGTATGAAAAAACCCTTGAACTGCAAGACAGAAAACCTTTTTCCTTATAGTTAAAATCTTATTAAGAAATAATGAATTGCAAGAAATAAAACAGGCAGAGTAGGATGAATGAGAAAATGCAGATGTTAAATTAAAACCATTTTATATGAACAGAATTATATCTCTAAAGAGCGTATGAAAACTCTGCTCTTCAGATAAATTATGTTAAACAAGGTATTATAAAAAAAAAAGACAGAGTAAGACAACTACTACGCAGTTCATTTACAGAACTAAAAAATTAATGACTTCTCTTATAATACTTGAGTCAGAAAGAAGACATAATATTAGTCAAGTAATTTCCAGGAAAGACTGATTTCTTTGTTCTTACTTGGCAAAAGTTTTATGATCTGTTTCATTTCTTCTTCAAATCCAACCTCCAAGATTCGATCTGCCTCGTCAATTACCAAACACTGCAAGTTCTTATACATGAAACCTGGAGTGTTCTAGAAGATGAACAAATTCACAGTCAGACAGGGACAAAAGTTTTATTACATTTTAAAAACACAGATTAGACATCAATATTGTATCTACCTGCATATGATCCAGCAGCCTTCCTGGTGTTGCTACAATGATGTTGATTCCATTTCCAAGCTTCTGTGCTTCTGCTGATCTGTTACTGCCCCCCATTATCAGACCATAGGTGTGAACATGATGATTCATGAGTTCTTTAAGAACCCCATAGGTCTGCATAGCAAGCTCTCGAGTAGGAGAAAGAATAATGACACCCGTTCCTAGAAAATACATCAGTGGGACAGGAGTAAATTCCAACTCATCCAGTCCCCTCCTAACCACGTGCCTAAATGGCCAAGTAAAATTCAGCTGTGAAATGAAGAGCCTTACCATTTCTAGGCATGAATTTCAGCTTGTAGATGAGCTCTACTGCAGGAATGAGAAATGCAAGTGTTTTGCCACTGCCCGTTTTTGCAGCTGCTAAAATATCCCTGTATGGAACAGAGTTAGAAAAAGTATTTAGATAAAAAAATAAGTATTTAGTTTGCCATACAGAGAAAAGAACAGTCCCACTCCGAAAACTGTTGACACTGTAAAAAACATGACATGGCTTAAAGGAGACCAGTGGAGTTGGTGTTACGATCCAGGTCACAGCAATCGGTCTCTCTGTCTCTGGTGTCAGTGTCTTCGAGACACACTCACAAGACTAATGAAAACTGGCTTCTCTGCTTCCAAAGCCAAAGGCAAAGCAGCTCCAGGAGCTTACTCAAGTATTTGTTTACATGCAATAATGACACCCTATTTGTATTAATGACTATAAACAAGATATGTAAAACATAAGAGAATGCATTAAAAAACCCCAACGGTTTAGCTGCAGAAAGTCACACTTCAGCTGTGCCAGGGGAGGTTCAGGTTGGACATCAGGAAGAATTTCTTCACTGAACAGGTTGTTAAGCATTGGAATGGGCTGCACAGAGAGGTGGTGGAGTCACCATCCCTGGAGCTGTTCAAGACACAACTGGACACAGCACTCAGTGCTATGTTTTAGTTGACAAGGTGGGGTTGGGTCAGAGGTTGGACTTGATGACCTTGGAGGTCTTTTCAAACCTTAACAATTCTATGGTTCTATTCAATGATTCATCTATTTAGCTTGCTGGCAAAATTCACACAACATTTCGGACCATCAGAGTGATTAAAAAGACATTTCTTACCTGCCTTCCAGAAGAGGCTTAATACTTTTATGCTGAATTTCAGTCATGTGTGTAAACCCCATGTCATTCACGCCTTTCAATGTATTCTCACTGACAGCACCAGCCAGGGAAGCAAAAGAATTGTCTTCAAAAGCACCTGAAGTGAGGGGGAAAATGAAAAATATTTGAACTTACTTCTTCAATTCCATCAGTCCTCTGAAATTACCCAGTTAAAACTGACCTATATTAAAAAAAAAAAAAAAGGGGTTTTTTCTTTTTCTATTCTACCATAAAACCCAAAGATATTGACAAAATACTCTTTGTTACTGTAGTACTAAGAAAATTACAGAGAGCTAGTAAGAATGAAAATGAATCCACTGCTTCTCATGGCCAATTTATTAGCTGTATGCTTCCACCTTGCTCTTCATGGACTTTTCCCTCTACAGTTAAACACATGTGTATGCAAGTTTAAAAAACAAACTTTCACCTGTAATTTTAAGACTAACAGGCGTGTATATAATGCAAATTCCTAAGAAGAGTAACTAGAGGACAGCTGAATATCTGCCAGTGTCAATCACCTGAATTCAAACACCTGCATTACAAAGTTCATTTGAAAACTGCAACTTGCTCTGGAAGAAAGTGTTAGACCCTGGGTTTTTGCACACACATGAAAAAGAGAACACAAGATACCTGTTAAACCTAGTGGTAAACTGGGCACTTCATCCTCCTCATCATCCTCCTCTTCCACTTCTTTCTTTTCGGAATTCTGCTTACGTCCATTTTCTACCTCTGCAGATTCATCCTCTTCAGTTTTTGCTTTTTTGGTTTCTGTATCTAGAGTATTGTTTTACAGAAGACAAGTCAGTGATAAAAAGGACACGTTAATCATGAAAAACCATTCCTCAGACTGCATCTCCTTTAGTCTCTAAATCATGTACAAAGATCATGCTTTCCATCAGGTGGAAGTGGCTGGAGAAAGGAAGGCAAAGTTTCTATTGAATTTTCTGAGGCACAGAGCAAAAAATTCATAAGTCCCTTCCATACAACCCACTTTGCATAGTAAAACAACGAAGCTTAATGTACATTAGATGATATTTTCTGTGGAATAAATATAAACTGTCCTTAAAAAAGGTAAAAAATTCTTTCCCATTTGTAATGCAGACATTAAGTTTCCAACACAGTTTGTGCTTAGAATATTAGAAACATAATGTCTGTTGCATTTTAAGTACCTGAGTCCTCAGAGGATGAAAGCACCTCTTCACTGGCATAACCGTGATAAGAACCACAAAAATAAAATACATGAGGAACAGAAGCTTGAAAAATACATATGTCCATATATATATGTAAAAAAAATACATGAAAATCTAGCGATATTTCTGGGGTGCTATTTTTTGTGTAGTTTTCCAGTATACTTTAGTTTTATAATACACAGACGTTGCCAAAGGCCGGACATGCTGCTAAAAAGTCGTACTGGCTGCACAGCCAACACAGAGATCACCCATCTGTCAGAGCTCCACTCTAAAACACAGGATGCGCATTCGTACAACAAACAAGCAGAACGTCGCAACTGTATGTTACAAAGCAGAATCCTATGCAATATCTACATTGGCTGCTACCGGTTTAGAATGAATTGGAGTTCAAGCATCCTAGCTGCAATAAAACAGGTAATGCTGAAAACCTCCGGGTTTTTAAAACACACACCAGACTGGCACATGGCACGGGGCGGAAACCCTAAGGAGGCACTTTAGGGGCGTCCAAGAATAACCCAGCCCTGGGAGACAAGCTGTATTTGCTAAGACAACGCACCATCTCCCGCATCAGCCGCCGCTTTCCTCTTCTTCTTCTTCTTTTTCTTCTTCTCCTTCTCCCCGCCGCGGGGTCCGGCAGCGTCCGCAGGCTCCGCGCTCTCCTCCACCTCCGGGGCTGCCGCTGCCTCCTCCTCCTCTTCCTCCTCCGGGGGTCCCTGGGAAGCCGCCTGGCCCAGGGAGGGCACTGCGGGGAGAGAGAGAAAGAGGGAGAGGAGAGAACACAAAGTGAGCGGCGGCTCGGCCAGCGCTCAGCCCGGGGGGAGGCTCCGCCGCGCCCGCACCTGCCCCCTCGGCCGCCCGCAGCTTCAGGTTGCGCTGCCGCAGCTTCAGGTTGCGCTTGTGGATCTTCCTGCGGAGCAGCCGCATGGGCAGGTTGCTGGCGGTCGCCGGCACCGACATCGCGGCGGTGGCGGCCCCGCTGTCCCGGTGGCGGCCCCGCTGTCCCGGCACACGTGGGTGCGCCGCGTCCGGGACCGCCGGAACCGCCGGCACCGCCGGCAGGGCCCGATGGGAGCCCGGCAGCGCCTCCTGGGGGCCCGGCGGAGGCAGCGCCCCTCGGCTCCGTGTCCCGGCACGGCCCTCAGAGCGGCCCGGGGCTCCTCCCGGCCCCGCTGCCCCGCCCGGAGCCGCGCCTGAGCCGCCGAGGGGGAGCGCGGGCCGGCTCTCCCTCAGTAAGGGACTCGCCATCTCCCCCACAGTCCCCCGCAGGACCCGCCTGCCCCGTGGTGTTGTTTCCACTCACGGCTACGGGTGTTTAACTCCAGTGGGAGAAAGAAACAGAATCGCATAATCGATCGGAAAAGACCTCTGAGATCTTTGAGTCCAACTGTGTCCGAACACCACCATGTCACTGAGTGCCACGTGCAGTCTTTCCTTAAACACCCCCAGGCACCGTGACTCCACTACCTACCTGGGCACCCCATTCCAATGTTTAATCACCCTTTCTGTGAAGAAATTCTTCCTAATGTCCTACCTAAACCTCCCATGGCACAGCATGAGACTATGTCCTCTCATGCTGTCACTTGTTGCCTGGGGGAAAAGCCCGATCCCCACCTGGCTACAACCTCCTGTCAGGTAAAGAGGGATAAGGTCTCCTCTGAGCCTCCTTTTCTCCAGACTAAACAATCCCAGCTCCCTCAGCCGCTTCTCACAGGATTTGTGCTCCAGACCCTTCCCCAGCTCCATTGCCCTTTTCTGGACTCACTCCAACACCTCAATGCACGTCTTTAATTGAGAGGCACAGAACTAACACAGCACTCAAGGTGCAGCCTCATCAGTGCTGAGTACAGGGGGACAATCTGTTCCCTAGTCCTGCTGGCCACTGGCCTTCTTGGCCACCTGGGCGCACTCCTGGCTCATGTTTAGCCAGCTGTTGACCTGTACCCCCAGGTCCTTTTCTGATAAACCACTTTTCCAACCAGTATCCCCTCAGCCTGTAAACTGAAACTTGCAGGCTTGCAGGATGTCCAGCAGCGGCCCTGGGGATAAAGGAAACAGCTGTGCCTTTGGTGTAGACCTGCATCTGTGGTAGCCACCTGGTAGCCACCACTGTCTATTCTTCCTTATGGGTGCAAGGAGCATGGGAATCCCTTGGCGTTTTCATCCCATGGCAGTGCTAGTGCATGCCCAAATAATAGAATCACAGAGTGGTTTGGCTTGGAAAGGACTTAACCATCATCTCATTCCAACCCCCTGCCATGGACACCTCCCACTAGACCAAGTTGCTCAGAGGTACATCCAGCCTGGCCTTGAAACACTTCCAGGGATGGGACATCCACAGCTTTTCTGTGCAACTTGTTTTAATGTCATCTTTGAATCTGGGCACGATTTCTTGAAGCTCTATTAGGCAGCACTTTCCAGCTGGCCAACTGGAGTTCCCAGCAGCATGACCTTTCCTTCTAGCGTCCTCGTGCTTTTTGCCTCTTCATCGTCTTCCAAAGAGTGATTCCCTCAGGCTGAATCGCAGCATCCCTCAGCTCCTTCCTGACCAGCAGAGGGCACAGACAGCACAGGGATACACGGCAGCTTTGCTGCCTGAAATCGGTAACTGCAGCTTTCTTAGAAATCTGAATAATTACAAATTATTAGTATGGCTCAGCTTGCGATACCTTGCTGTAGCACAGAATAAACTGCAGAAATATTTCTGTATTCATTTTGAAGCGTTTATTGCATATAAGTTTTCTTAAAGCTACTGATATTAGAGATGAAAAAAAGTAATTTTTCACCATTCTGTAATTGTTGTTTTGCAGAGGTCATGTGGAGAAGAATTAAATTTGTTTTTCCACAGCTTCAGGCTGTGAACCATGTGAACTTGTCTAGATCTTCACAGGCTAGATAACAGGTCTGGCCTCTGGCTTATTAAGTTGAATGGATAACTGTTATCTCCATAAGCTGCATTTGAAAACAAACTGATCCGTCCACAGCAAGAAAGGCTTTTGGTACAAAATCCAAGGGACTCAGTTTTACCAGCTTAATTTTAATCAGCGTAATTTATGTTCTGGACATATTTTCTTCTTGGATACATTAAATTGTATTTGCAGGATATATTTTTAAGTAGACATGGGTTTGCTCTCCCTAGTCTGTACGGAATTATGTGTATGTGACAAAGTTTACTATCTGGATCCGAATTTAACCCAGGCAGGGCTTCTTTCTGGAATATGGTCATTGTGCAAATAAAGTGTATTGAAAATCTAGACAGGGAGCTGGCACTGATACTTACACTGAGGGAGGACAAGATTATGTCCTTCGGGCATGGCATGTCTGTCGGTCTGCCTGTGCCCATCCTAACCAATAGTGCCAGGATCACCACTATTTTGGCTTTTACCCACGTCACCACACCCCCAGCTCTGCCAAGAATTAGGACCTGAAAACCTTGCTCAGGTGAAAACCTAAATAAAAACTCACCTCAGTGGCCATGTTGGGTCCTGGCTGACTTGGCAAGTCTCTGTGAAATTGCATTAGTGTGGCACGAGGCCCAGACTGATAAACTGTCCCGAGGAGTTATGTCAGGTCCCACTGACCAGAATATATTGGCTGTGTCTGTTGGCTACTATCAGCACGGTGCACAAGGAGAACCTTTTGATAAAAGATGATCTTACATCTGTGTAAACAGGTGTCGTGGCATTGTGTACAGGAATTCAGAAATTGCAGATTTCATTAGGAGGCAAAGTATCATGTGCTCCAGCATTGCTTTTTATAAAAATCTTGTAAAATATGTTGCTTAGAGTTAACAAATAAGTGTGCTTCTTTGGAAATTTCAAAACAAATCTTACAAGCTTCTTTCTTTTTCTTTTTTTTTTGTATTTTTTTTCTTCAAGCTGTAATTGTCACAGAAAGAAGATTCAGAAGGTAATAATGATATTTTTATTGTGACAGGTCTAGACAATAATTTGAGCCACTAACTCATGTTAATAGTTTTGCTCTGAATTTTGTCATTTCTTAGATACCGTCTGAATTCCCCCTAGTACATGTCTCATTTCTGTCCAATAAATTCATTCCTAATTGCTTGAGTTATCAGGCAATCGTTACAAACAAAAGGATTTTTTAAAATGGTTATCGAGTTGTTGTCAAAATGTCTCAAATTTTCTACACATGGTCTTGCAAGAAGGTTTGTAAAGAAACAATGTTTTGTGTTAGTAAAGCTTTCACAGAGCTGAATAAGTCCGTATAAGGTACTCTGAATTTATCTTTTAAGATGAATGTTTTTAATGGGCTGCCAATGTCAGTGTTTACCTCTCTGAGTCAATTTATCCTTAAAGCCAAATTCAAAATATTTGTTCCAGGTTACCATTAACTAACTTGTGTTGGCTAAAATGTAACACAAAAGTAGTCATTGATTTCAGTTGTATCATTTCAGGTAGATGGTGATAATTTGTACAAAAAGTACCAAAATCCAATCTAGAAAAGGTCATGAAGCAAAAGTGTGTAGTCATTTTTTGATACGAGAGTTGGGGCACAGAGTTGATTTAAGGAAGACAGGTTTTATTTTCAGAAGTCAGAGTCTGAAAAATGCTTTTTTGATGTCTTGGATTGGACATGAAGAAAAATCACCAGTGATGTAATTAATTAACATCTGTACCATCAAGCTATAAGTTTTGAACTGGAAAACTAAGAGCTGTCTTTTCATCATTAACAGATTATAATTTCCCCTGTTAGAGCAAATTTATCTGTCAGAGAGCAATACAAAAAAACCTTAGTTTAAAATCAAATATCAGATTTTTTTTTCCAAATGTGTGTATTTTATGCAAGAAAGTCAATCTGTATACATATGCAAATGATGAATACAAAGGTATCTGCAGAAATAATCAATTTTCCAATTTAATTGAGATATATAATTCTGAATTCTGGACTTTGACAGAGAAAAGTTACCCACACGTGAACTGATGTAAATGGTGTAGATACAGATATATTCAGATATATCACATAGAGAATGGATGACTTGATTTATAGAACATGCCAGTGTTAATGGGAGTTAGAAATTGCTGGTACAAATCATTTCTTCACAGGGTAGCACTGAATATCACTGAATCTGTGAGGGAATTTAAAGTATGGCTTACAAGGAGAGTAAAGTATCCATGTTTGGAAAAAGCAAGCTAGGCTATCATAATCACCTTTTTTTTAATAGGAGTTTTGTATTATACTGCTTTTAATTCATGTCTCTCTAGTGCCATATGGAAGTATTGTTTCAGTTAGAAGTGACATCATCAGCACTGTGTGAACATGGCAATACAGGTGGATTCAAATCACATTTGTGATTTTTTTAGGAAATTTCTCATTCAGCCCGTATTTTGCAACTGGAACTGAAATCATTGCAATTGTTCTAACACAAGATCTCCTCTTTTACATACATAGAGGAGCAAAGTCTAGGAAATGCCACCTAGTATAAAATGCTGTTGTTCTTCCTTGCAGCAAGAGGGATTATACTTTTGCTTGCCACTGAAATTTATGCTAAGGTCAGTGTTTTGATCCTCATCTCCAAAATACACCGACACTCGAGCCTACTTTATCTAAAATATTTGTTAAATCTCTCAGAAATGAAGAAGAAAGTTGCAACTGTAGAATCATAGAACGGTTGAGGTTGCAAGGCTCCTCTGGAGATTTCCTGCTCCAGCTCCCCTGCTTGAGCAGAGACAACTCAAGCAAGTTACTCTGGACCCTGTCCAACTCCAATTTTGAGTATTTCCAAGAATGGAGACTCCACAGAATACTCCATCTTCTTTACTCCCTCCCATCAGGTGTTGATGCACATTGAGCTTTCTCTTCTCCAGCTGAGCAGTCCCAGCTCTCAGTCTCACCATGTGTGCCAGGTGCTCCAACCCCTTTAACACCTTCCTGGCCATTTGCTGAAGTCACTCCAGAATGTCCGTGTCCTTGTGCTGTGGAGCCCAGAGCTGGACACAGAGCTCCAGAGATGTCTCACTCAGCTCAGTGCTGAGCAGAGGGAAGGATCCCCTTTTGTTTGTCACAGTTGTCACCGTGGGACTTTCTGTTATAACTGTGTAACTCTTTTTCCTTAAGAAAACTTTGCCATTTCCAGGCTAGATATACAATAACTTTACATTAAACACCTGCACACCGCAAACAAAAAATTTTTCTTGGAAAACAGGATGCTATACACATTTTTATCCTCACAGAGGCAATGAGAGAACTGAAAAGACAGAATACAAGAGCGGTTTGTAATGTACCACTGGCAGGCAGAAGGGTACCATGAGGATAACTGTAGGACACAAAACTGAATAGTTGAGATTTGATTTGATTTGATTTACAAATTGTTTGTGGCATTTGTATTTAAACTTACAGAATATTTTTGTGGTACTCAGAAGCTGCTTTTCTGAATCAGATGAAATAATAATCAAACATTTTCTGTTCTGTTTTAGGAGGGTGTTTACAGTTGTTTGTTTCCACTATTCCACCATCCTTAGTAAGTGTTGATAAATATCCTGTGCTCACATGACAGTAAGATACAACCACTTATATTAAGACAGCATGTATATTCACAATATTCTTTCTTTACATACAAAGATCCATTTTTAAATATTTTTCCATTTTTAGAAAACTTAGTGAAGGTTTTTCAAAATTCTGCAAGGGCTACAAATAGGATAAAGTGTTTTATTAGCTTATTAATCAAACTGCAGGTGTAGCTACTAGTTTATAACTTACAAACTGAGGTTCATAATATTTAAAATAATTTTCTCAGACATAAAAGACATTCATTTTACCGTGCCCTCATTAATTTAAAGAATCCTGGTAAATATATTACTGTTGCCTATTCAGAAGGAGTGTGTCTCTTATATTGCTTTATCATGTACAGATCTTCATTTAAAATAGCTCTGTTCAAATAATATAAAGCCCCAGTTAAACTAAAAGAGAGTATGAAATCCAAGGCAGTAAGTGAAATACATAGGGGCAGCTAAAATTCTTTGGAACTCATTTGAAGATGAAATTTGAAGGGGAGGGATATTTTGGGTGCATAGCAGCTGGATGGAGACTGATCAGTGGCAACTTGTGGATGGAATGAACACAAGATGTCACTCTCGCTGTGAGAGAGAGCTTAACACACAAATGCCATTGGCTGAAAAGGAAAAAGAATGAAGGATTGAGGTTTATTTTTTTTTTTTTTTTTAAGTTGTCCATCACATCTGTTCCTTCATTTACTTATACCGGAACACTCTTCACTGCAAAATTTTCTCCATCTTGTTGAATATTTTTAATTAAATTATCTCATGCCAGTTATCATTTTTTAATTGTTGTTTTAAAGTAGTTTCTGAAATTTGAAATCAGATTTTACTTCCTTGAATGGTAGCCCGATGTTTCTTATATTGTATGTGAAAAGGATGACGGAGAACAGTGACTTATTTTTCTGAGTTTTCTTCAGTCTCATTCATTTTTGTACATTTACTTAGAAGTGTAAAAGCTTATAGAAGGATGCAGTGGTAACTATTGTGAAAATCTTCAGATAACATCATGTAGTTGAATTGTTACATTTCTTCCTAAAATATGTAAATCTTTTTGTGCTGAAGAGTAATACTTTCTTCATGAAACAATTTGAAATTTCCTTCACCTTTACCCTAAATAATACAAATTCTTCCTTCCAGGAAGAAAGAGTTGAAAATTTTGAATTAAACAAAGCATTAATTAAACGATGGCATTCTTCTGAATATGGATGGGGAGTAGATACCTTAAATATTGAAATCCTTTAGCTCAGGATCCTGATTTCACTGATATAGACATGCCCATGTTCAAAGTGAAATTCATGCTTTAAATGTTTGTTTCATTGAAGACATCTGTGTGGGACTTGAGAGACAGAACTTAATGCCTTGTTGTGTTTTATGTGCTCATATTGTCTTAATTGGTCATTCTAATTTCATTTATCTCATCCAGACAGTGAGAATGTCTTCATCAGTAAGATGAGGATAGCAATACTCCTTTACTCCCACTACCTGTTTGTGTTTAGGTAGCAAGGCCTTAAAGCAAGAACTATTTTAAAAAATATGTTTGTATGGGACCTGTAACAGAGAAGGCCTGTGTGTGTCAGGGAGCTCTAGGTACTATTTTAATATTGATTAAACAAAAGTGTATTACTCTTAACCACCAAGATTTAAACATGCAAGCAATAGTAAAATACGATTTTATTACAAATTATACATCTAATGGGACCAAATTCTCATCAGTCTGGACAGAGGAGGAAACTAAAAAGTGAACATAGAGCATGTCAAATAATCTGTGGTACCTCCAGCTGACTGACATTTTAGCCCATTCTTGAATACCTTCAAGAAAATATCTGATGTGTTCATTCTTACATTTTTCTCTGAGTGGCTCACTGTTCCCTTGTTTAATATTATTAGTATGCTCCTACATCCATAGTTTTACACTACTCTTCTGCTTTCCATAATTCTGCATGTCCTTAAGACCAGTGTAAGTTATTTTTGCTCTTAAGACCCTTTCAGATTGCCATTTAAAGGAGATTTAATATCCCTGAGAATGAGAATGGTTGATTCTTAGTCTATTACGTAATGTTGGGTTTTCTGATGGAAAATCAGTAGAAGCTTGGAGAGTCAGCACTCCAGAAGAGAATGCTCAATAGCTTGTGTTATTGGACTCTGAGCTTTTGTGGTTCAAGCCTTTATAAACTGTGTCAAGCTGTGATAGTTATAATTATTGCACATGTTGGCTTAACCTACATCGTGTAGCCATAATGCATTAGCCTTTCCAACTTTCCCTTGCCTGTCCTTTATTAACTGTGACATTTTCCCTTACAGGTTCAGAGCAAGCATGACTTTATGATCAACCGTGAGATTTAACTAAACTCTTTTCTTTTCCCAAGGAAGACTATTGAAGATACCAGAAGGTGGCAGTCTTTCTTAATGAATCACAGTTAAAATCTATCAATTTCTGTTCTTTTGCCCCAGAATAGGCAAATATTTAAAATGAAGTGAGGGAAGGGCCACATTTCTTGTTCATTTTTAACAGGAAGTCGTTGCTTGACCCCTTTGGTATCTTCCAGAGGCTTTTCTTTCAGGTGTCAGATCTTGAACAATCCTATAAACCCAGGGAGTTGTGATCTTCCCAGTCTTCACACTGGCCTTAGCCCAGTTTTCTTAGCTGGCTGTTTCAACATACCTGAACCATAGTTCTCTGTTCCCTGCTAACACGTAGAAGTCAGTGACTAGCCAGCCTACCTGAGACTGTGTCCTTCATCTGAAAGCAGGCTATTGCCCAGAAAAGTGGCTTAGAAACAACCCCCTGTTCATTCATCTATGTTTGATCAGTACAAACATAGTAATCCAGAGACTGTGTGATCTACTCTGTCTCTCTGTTAGTGTGTCCTTTAATTTATCTGTCACCATTCTTGGACAACTCAGCTCCTCTGCAGGTGACCAGGGTTTTGACTGGCTGTGGTGCTTTTGGGCTGTTATTAACCTGACTGACGGCAGTGTCACATCTGTTTATAAACCACTGGGATATCACTGCACTGATGTGTGATTGTCTGTTCCTACTAAAGAACTAATTGCTGCATGGCAGTATTAGACACCAGTTTCTTTTGAGCTGTTGATTGCAAGCACGAACAAAACCTTTCTATATGTTCTTCTGCAGTGTAAGCACCAGAAACTGACAGAGGAGAGCATAAAAGTGGCTTAAATTCAGTCTTTGTCCTTATTGACACAGTGCAACTCAAACAGAGCTTAGGAAAACCATGATCTGCCTTCAATTATTTACGAGAACCAGTGATAGATTTAATTCTAACAAACTAATTATCTTGTATCTCCATGCTCATCATTGCCTTCAGACTCCCAAAGCTGCCTCTCAGTGTTAGCACTCCTTCCCTTAAACTGCAATAAGGTGCACAGGAATGGCAAGTGCACAGAGACCAAGAGCACACATTACATTATATTAAATTCATAACCACATCAGGCTTTTACATTGTTTGGACTAATACTTCATCTACTACTAGGGCAAATACTTGCTTTGTACCTGACAAAAATTTCAGATTGTTGTAAACAACCCCTCAGTGGCTAATAATATTAACAATAGCAAAACGAAAACATTCTTCTAGGCAGTGCTGAATAAGATGAGCAGATAGGTAAGTTAGCTGATGTTTATTCACTACTCTGATTGCTACCTGAGCTTATTGCAGAACCAAGTTGTTCCAAAGGTCCAGATACATTCTCACTCATCATATTTGTCAATATTTTAGGGGAAAGTTTTTTGGTTTTTCAAGTTAGTGACAATAGACCTTTTTTGTGAAAAGGTCCTTAACTTTTCTTTTGCAGCTCACTATGTTCAATTTGATGCACATTACTCAATGTCCTGGGACTGTTTTCCTGAGCATTCATGCATCCTGCAGTCATCTGCTGGTCCTCACAGCAGAGCTCTATTTTTAACTTGGCATGCAGGAAGAAGAGCTGTTCCCATCTAGAAGGTAAATGTCTTACAGACTTGTGTGCCAGGATTCTGCAGGTGAGAGTTGTATACGTGCTAAGGAGTATCTGGATATAGGCTTGGAATATGGATACACTGAGAGTTAAAAACTCCTTGGTGTGGCAAAGCTACTTGATATATGAATGACCCTGAATGTATTTACCAAAGTTTGTTATTTTGTGTGATTCACAGAATATCAGAAACCGTTTACCTTAGCTGTGTATGTGACCTGTGCAGCGTCACACTGCAGGCCTCTGAAAGCTATGTCCAACATTTATCTTAATCATTTGGCAGAAATGTTTGAAGGCATAATGTCTCATTAATAATTGTTGAATCACTGAGTCGTTCAAAGAGAGATGTTCCATCTTCACTTACATAATGGTAAAACACAGGTCATTTACCAAGCACGCAACAGCACATCAGATACTGGAACTAACACAGCCTTATTAAGGATGTGCATTAGTGAAAGAGAGAAGCATTTGGTGATTGAAACAGTGCTCAGCCACAGTGTACAGTCTAGTTTCTGCACTCCCCCATTCTCTGACAGCTTAAAACATTCTCATGTAAACTGGTAGGTGTAAAGAAACAACATTAGTAATATAACTAAATTATTTCAGTGTCAGTTATGGGACTGGAACTCAGAGAATACACACAGAGCTTCCACCTCTGCCAAAGGCATCCGACATGATTGAAATAATCATTCATGCTTGCACTCCTGCCATCTGACCATGAACAGTGACAGAGGTCCTGCATTAAAGCACTCCCTTCAAGAAGCAGTCCAAATGTCACAGTGGTGTCTGTCTCTCTTCATGGACTGTTGAGAGTACAGAGTGAACAGGATCTTAGCAGTCCTTCAGTGCAGTTTTGGAAATCATGCTGGATGTTTGTTTGGGTTTGTAGGTTTATAAGCATTGAGTTGAAATGTTCAACGGCTTGAGTTGAAATGCTGCACTTCCCTAGAGGGTTCTTCATACCCTTTTGCACAGAGTTTAGTAACCATTATGCTTCTGATCCATGATAGCAATCAGTCCTTGACCTAGATCTGGGGTATGTAGGGAATCAAAGCTCCTGGTTAGTGTCAGAGACAGGGTCTGGCCTGGAGCAGTTCCCATGTCCTGCCAAGCTCTTGGTCTCTCAGAGAGCCTGTCCACCCTCAGTCCTTTCTGCACAAAACATGAGGGAATTCTGGTTTCAGCTTGATTTGCAGCAGCTTTTCTGCCTATGCCATCATTGTTCTTCTGGAGGGTATGGAGTGAAAAAAAAGTTTTTTTGAGTAAAATTGATGAAATGGAAAGGATTTTTATTTTGTTTTAGTCTCAGAATGACATTGCTTCTATATAATTTCCATCCTTTGCATTAATAGTGTGCTTTACACCTTTCCATCCATGTCTGTGTGGAATGAAGATAATCAAAAGCAAAGGAGCCAGCAAATCAGTATAGGTAAGCTCTGGACTGAGAGCAAATGTACTCACTCTACAGTCCGTAAAAGGACAATTTAGGGCTTCAAATGAAGCCTGAATTACTTCAACCTTGAATGGCATTAATCTGTATTCATGTAATTTCACAAAAGAAAGCAAGAAAACCAAGAGATGCATAACCAATTTAGATGGTAAAATAAAAAAGAAAAAATAAAAAAAAAAATCCTGAGATCTTGACCTGGGAATTGTATGTTTCAAGAAAAGTAAAACAAGGATCCACGTGGAACACAAGACATATATATATTTTGCAAAAGTGCAGCAGGTTTTGATGAATGAAACAGAATTCTGTGTGACTACTTAGGCTCTAAGAGATAACACCCCAGCAAGCTTAAGCATTCAAAAAATGTCTTCTGTCCAGATACCAAATATAGAGCAAAATTTCTATTGTAAAAAGGCTATTCCAAGTGCCATAGCACTAAACTTAGAACTAACTTCATTAATATAAAGTGATAGCCAACTTTAGCAAAAAGATTTGGTTTTGCTACGCCTTGGAGTCCTCTTCTAAAGATCATGCTCTTCTAAAAGAGCATTCTCTCATTGATCTTGACCAAAGCAGTGGGACAGTCCTTTGATGATTCCAAAATGCAATATCTCACATCCAAGAACATACTGTGTTTGAGTCATCACCATCTACATGTTCTGTATCCTCAAACGTGTGCTTGCGTTTTCTCAGAGCCCTGTTACATCCTGTTATGAGCTATTCACAGGATTCTGGCACAATAAAGTCAGGAGAAATTATTAGGGAGAGTAAAGAGCTGGCAGGACTGGATGTTGAGCCAAAGAGTTGTGCACAGGGCAGGTGAGTGGTGGGGTGTAAGTATTGCAAGGGCTACATTGGGAATTCAGCAAGTACAAAGGAGATGGTGTGGTGCTGTTTAAAATAACACTTTCTATGGTGGCACCTCGAACTTAGAACACACACAGATTTTGGCATCCTCAGAATAGACATGCCCTTTGAAAACACCATTTTCAGTTCTATTCTACGTTCGTGATCTTGCAGTGCTATGACACTGCCTGATGCTGTACTGCTATTTCTTGGTTGCTGTAAGACTTTCTCCGGAGTCTGATTGTTTGGGTTAAGGATTTATCTGCAAAAGTAAAGTCATTTATGCTGTGCCACAGAATTAGTATTACTCAGGTTTTTTTCTGACAGAGGATAAAGCATTGAACAAGTCTGGCCCTGGAGGTGGATGATGCTGACAGACACTGGGGGATAAAAAAAATAAAATTCCCTAGCCAGTCTGATTTTACTGAAGAATATTTACTTCTTCCAGGGAAGTTAAACATCACCTCCACCATGCACACTCTGCACATTTACACCTTTTACAACTTTACACCTTCTCGGTAGTTAACTATCTTTAAAAAAGATAAACAAACTAATTGTAAATAATTTTTTAATTACATAATTTCCAACATCATATTATCTTTCCACCAAACAGCACAGCTTTAGTTGACACATAGACCTGGGAGGCAGCAGCTGTGAATCTCTTAAGCTTTCCTTCATTATTATTGTGTGTTTTCATTGGTTTGAATGCAGATTCTTTGGATTTTGTTCTCAAAATGATCTTGTAGATTTGCACACATGATTTTAAGTGTGAATGATTTGAAAACTCCCAGTGTCTCTACCTGACTTCTGTGATTTTGCCTTTTTCTGTTACACTGAAGGTGCAGAATGAAGAACTGATCCTATCTCAGTTCTGTCTCTCTCTTGTTATATTGAACTTAATGAGAAAATGTTTATAATTTCAGCATGTAATTTTCTGCTATTCTCAAACAGCTTTAGTGGTAAAAACAGCACTCTGGGTGTGTTTGAGAGATGTACTTTGATAAATAAAGAGCAGGCTAGTGAGGTAATGTGAAGAATTGTATAGATTAGGATTTTCCTACACTAGTGAAATGGAAATAGGCCCTTGGTTAAAATATTTTAGGAAATAGAACCAGTAGGGTCCAATTTAAAGAAAGAAGTGCACTTTCATGAATAAGTGGAGGTGTCTGACTTTTCCACTCTTAAAGAATTTCCCCCAAAGTTATAAAATGAGAATAATTACTCTAAGAAAAATTTTCTGATCATCTATTCTACTAGGATTTCCTGGAGTACATTTTCAGATCACGGATTATAGGTGCATTTCTCATTATCACTAATGAGAATTTCAATGCATGATATAATTTTACTGTGCTATTTTGTCTGACTTGTATTACACCTGTCAGTCTGCTTTCTCCTGCTATTTCATTAATATTTAAATATTAATATTTAAAGGTCAAACTTAGCCTTCAGTGACATTAAAATATATTATTCAGTTTTATCTGACTTGAGGAGAACATCACTGGGACAGTGCTCACTAGGTAGGGAAAAAGGCAATCACCATACACTTTGCTGCCTTTTTAATCTTTTTTTTCTTTTTTTTTTCCCTCTCTCCAGTAGAAACTGGAAAGTTTCCATCTGGGAGAGGAAGGAGAAAGATTTGTAAAGGAATGAAGTGTAATTCGCAGTGCAGTCAATGGGAGTGAGGTGCCACTCTTTGTACTTTGAGAGACTTGCACTGAAGCAGTTGCAGAACTGAAGGGCCTCACAGGACAATGCAGCAAAAACTGTTTTTTTACACTAGAATTTGTCATAGCACATTTCAACAATATATTGTCCCGGAATAGGAAGTAGTGTTAAGTGTTTAGTACAGTGGTGTGATACAGGCAGTGCTCCAAATGAAGCAGCATTTTTTACACAATTATATAGGTAGTTGAACTGTGTTCCATAGGTGGGATTTTGCATTTTGAGCAAAACTCAACTATCCCAGAAACTGCTTTATCTCTGCAAGTATTTGTGGCATCAGAATTGAAGATTATAAGGCCTGGTTAGCAAAGAACTATGAATACAGGGTGCAAATTCCATAAAAGAATGTTATTTGACTCGGGACCATGCTAATGCCAATGGTCTTCTATGACTGAGTCCTTCTGAAAACAACAAAGAAATTATATGTCCTTATTCACTTGCTGTGTTCCAGAAGGTAGAGAAGAGAAGATGGAAAAGGCCCTGAAAAGTGTGGGATGGTTCTGCACAGAGAAATCTTCACTGCATCAAAGCTGCCTCTCTTGTGAGTTTAAGGGAATCTGCCATGCAAACACCTGACAGGAAGGTAAGACTAGAGCTGTGTATGTGATATGTATTTGAATTGTTACCTATAGCGTTGCTTGAAGTGCAGGAGTCTTGTAAAATTTGCTCATGTGCAAGGAAAAGGGTCCCAGGAAAGCCCCAGTAGATGATAAGACTTCTTGTCTCAGCCACTGCTGCAAGAGCAAGTGGGATATGTGGCAGCAGACCTCTTAAATGTAGCATATCTGTCCTATCAACACTGGATACTGATGCAGTTGGACTTGTGCCAAGGAATGTGAGGCATCCAGCTTTTTCCACTGTTTTCTTTCAATACACATAAAGGAGTTGTGCAGATTTAAATCAAAATTGTGTCCACACAATGTGGCCACAGTAGTGGTTTGGACTGAGCACAAGCTTGACCAGATGTTGATTATATATACACATACCTGTGGCGCTGGGAAGCTGTGCAGCTTGACATATTTTATTGTAAAAGACTATCAAGGAACAGGAAAAGTATTTAGTCAAAGTGTCAAATCTTTACCATGGATGTGAACAGAAGTGTAATTGCTGACTTCAGTGGAAATAATATCAGTCTCAAAGTGCCTAACAGTCTAAATAAACCTGAGCAGATATCCTAAATCTGCCCTTGTAGTTGTTCACCTCTGCTGAATGCCAGGCTGTATGTCTTGTTTTACCATTGTGCCATTTGAGATTATATTAGTCTTCCACAGGCAATGTAAAAAGATCACAGTACTGGAGTCTTTGAAATTGCCTACTAATGTCTGGCTGTAAGGTGTTAAATTAAACTAGACTCTTGTTTCTTTTGTCTGCAACTTTTTACCTAACCTGGACATGTTGGAACAGAATTTTCCTTATCTGCACAGTGAGTTGGTGATTATAGCTTTTGCTGTCAGATACAAAAATAGAAATTGTAAATGCATATACTTTTAATAGGAAAAATTATCTTCAGCTATAGAGCTGTTTATCCAAACCCTAATGTCATTGTTATGAACCTAGAGCTATCTGCTTCTGATGATCTGACATAAATTATAATTAATTTTGTGACTCTCCTCAGTTTAGCATCATTATTCAGTGTGATTTTCTGACCTCAGCTGATGCTAAATAATCAAATGTACTTGCTGTGTTTCTAAACACCTCTTTTGAAACACAGAACAGCAAGAAGAAAATGCAGTTACAGACACATCGAAGAAAATGTTAAGAGTGGGATATGATATAAGTAGCTGATCTTTTATCACTATTTGCATATCATCAAAGAAGAAAAATACTTTTAATAAGCTAAATAAATCTTCCTAAATTCAGGAGTTTAATAGTTCCTCTGGAGGGGTGTATATGGGAAGAACAACACCCTTCTTTTTGTGCTGCCATAGAAACCAACCTTAGCCAGGACACTGTAAATAAAAAGAGCTTCCTCTGACTTCATAGTTATGGATGAATACAAATCTTTTCTTGAATATGAAAAAAGACAATTTCTCAAACAGGTAGTCTGTTGATGCCCTTTTAGGTTTGTCTATATTTGCAGAAACAAGAAGTAATTTTTGACTAAAAAATTGGAAGTACATAGACCCTAAAGGGACATCAGAGGCAGCACGAGTACTCCTGCAGACCCAGGAGTCAGAAAGCTCCCACTGCACCTCGGTGCGGGGGATGGCAGAGTGCAGCTCTTCCCTTACTGTACCATCATCCTTTCTGTACCTGGCAGGGAGAGTGGAAGGCTTAACAAAGTTTAGAAAGCAAAGCCTTGCTGGAGAGTCTCGAGGTGCAGGAAGGACTCCCTTGCTTTCTAAGTTTCTTCTCAGGGAAGGGTTCAGGTACCCTGAATCCTGTCTTACCTGGGACTGTGTTAACAGTTTAAATTTAAAGGAATTAAAAGCAGTCTTAAATCCCTTTGTCCCACAGATTTTAATGACGGCAAAATGAGAATATTTATATGAAATGAATAATTTATTTTATACAAGTGATCAGACAAACAAACCTTAATCAGAACTATTTACTACACAACATAAACACTAAAACAATATAAACACTAAAAATCTAGTAGCAGAGTATAATATAGCATAAAGTAGTGCGGTGCACTGTAGCAAAGCAATTATTGAAGTAGTTGTATTAAAGCTAGCAAAAAAAATATTTATTAAGTAGAGATCTGACTATCCTATCATGGATAGTGAGTTCTCAAAGTTTTAAGTATTTTTTGTAAGAAATCAAACATTTGCTTTGAGTGATTTGTTCATCTGGCACCAGTATTTGACTTGAAATTAAAGTTTCGTTAAAGTGCCGCAAGCTAAAAACCCCAAAATGAAGGCACCGAAATGACACATGAAATGCTGTCTCTATTTGCATGAAAATTTTGGGAGATATCAACTGCTTCATGTGGAAAACCCCCCATACGCTAGTACACTTTTGCAAATACAGTTTTCAAAGTTGTGGAAAATTTATTCAATTTCATTTTAGTGTTGAATCTACCTTTAAAAATCAAATTTTTTTTTTAAATGGCTGAAATTACCTTGTTTCTCAGTGTGATCACCCTCTAGCTCTCTACTTCTAGAGATAACTTTTAAATATGCCAGTTTTTAGGAGGTAAAACTCTAACTACTAATATAGCTATTAAGTGGATTAACAGCTAGTAGCATTTTCCCGTGCCTTGACTGTGTTGTCTGTGTATCTGCTTTTGATGCACCACAAAATTGCATATTACAGGTAGGAACTCCAGTGATCTTTTTGTCCTTGACACTGGGGTGACACTTATGGGGAGGTGAGACTGGGCTGGGTACAAAGCTGTATGAAATAAAGGTCAGTGTGTCTGCTCAGGTTGCAGCTACACTTTTCCAGGCATTTCTTCAGTTTCTACCTTTAACTCAAGAGAGAATATATATAATGCCATCAGAGGTTAGAAAGGCTTTCTGCTACTCATTCCTGCTGCTGCAGGAGGGATACCTGTCTGATTGCTGCGACTCTCAAGGATAAGCTGAAATGCTTATTTAACATCTGAGAGTGGATCCAAAAGACAAGGCTGGGTACAGCCCACTGTGGAGAGCTGCAGGGTCATTCCTATGTACATCCTTTTGTAGTCTGCACCATTTTAATGAAGAGACCTGGCAAAAATCACTCTTAGGAAGGAACCTACACAGTTGTTTGTCTGCTGTCAGTCATACAGCACTGCCACAAGGATAAACAGGTGGGTGAAAGCAGCCAGATCCCATCCTAGTTAGTTCTCCGTATTTTACATAAATAATGGGAAGCAGTCAGCCTCCTGCAGGCTGGGTAATGACAGCGGCTGGTTTTCAGTAGGTACATAATACTGTGTCTGCTGCAAGAAATGTATAAATACCTGCAGTCATGTCAGGGTGACACTAGCAATATTCTGTGTGGAAGTCTGCTGTTCATTTCAGCAGGGTCTGGGTCAGCCCTCAAGGCTTTGTGAAGGACACATGCTGAAGCTGGTTATTCATGCTGTAAAAGAAACTATTTCATCATAGTCTTGTCCTTTTTGCCATTGCTAGTTTCATTCTAGCAGAAGCTGCATTTCTTTCTTTTCTGACTTTTTCTTTCTGTGTTCTCACTTTCACATACATACCTCTACCTTAAAATGCACTGTAGATCAAAAGCTATCTATGTCAGAATTGCCTCTTCCTTCCCAACAAGGCTGCACCCAGATAATGATACTCACTGAGTCGCCTGAGAAGAGACACCTTTGAATGATTTTTCACTCTGTTAGCAGAGTGCCTACGAGGTTTGCTCAGCCAATACCACAAAGAAAAACACTTTCCTTGTCTCTCTTTGGCATTAGACCCATTTGCTAAGTCACAGCTGTGCAAACACACTGACAGTGAGGGTGTTACGCAGGTGAAACTGGGCACCTCATCTCACCTACACAGCCTTCCCCCTGGATAAGAGTGTCGTACAAGAAATAAAGAGCCTGTGTAAGTTTAGATCTCTCTGCCTTTCTAGATAGCAAGACCGTTCTTTCACAGAAAGGAATGGTCTAGTTCAAATAAGAATTAAATGAAGTCTCTGGGACTTTTTCCAGGTGCAAATGGCTGGGGTGTGGCACAGGATGTAGATGCCAGGATTGGTGTTTCTGGGGGAGTAGCAAAGTCAGGGGTGACACAGGCAGAATGTGGGGGAGGAAAAGAGTTGTTATAGCCATTTTATCTCCTTAGTAAATGCTTGTTTGACCTATGGGCTGGAAGCCTTTCAGGGTTCAGTGATACCCTCTGAATTCAGGCAAATGCAACCAGACCCCCAGAGGATGGGGCTGTGGGATTAGCAGGTGTGTCCATAGAATGACTAACAAACTGACTGTGGGAATGTAAGCTTGGGACCATGTAAAAATTAAATACGAAATTATGTTATTTATATTTCTTTAAAGTGATGCTTGTTCTAGATTAACAGTCTACTTTTTATTTGGAGCAATGCAACTCATTAAGGCAGTTGCTGAGGTTGCAAAATCAAATATTTTGAGGCTGAAAATTGCCAGATTTATGGTTGTCCATGCAACATTAACTCTATGTCCAGTGTCTTAAGTTATAACATCCTACTTCAGTTCTCTACAAGTACTCACCTGATTCAGTGTGCAGAAAGGGAAGGGAATCAGGGCAACTGAACTGGCCTTGGCTAATTGTCTTGTGCCAGACTTTGTTCCTAATAGCTCCCATTTCACTTGTTTCCTATTGAATTTACCAGACACCTAATGTTAATCTGGTGACACCAGGCTGTCTGTCCACCTGAAGACTTCAGGTCCTTTATAAATGATACCTTACCTTTGCAAGCCTTCTGCACATTAAATAATTCATTTTACAAATGCAGCTAGATACACAAATATGGAGTGATATACTTGGAGGCACAGCACCAAGGCTAAACCCAGAAATATAACCATAATATGTGGGCTCCTGACCTTCCATTTTAATAACAAATCTCTTGTCTTATGCCTAGTAGTTATTGATTTTCAATATAAATGGAAGTCAGAAATCTATGGTCCCTTTCAATAGATCTACATCAAACTGCTGGAATTATGTCTTATAAAATTTCAGGTGGGGTCTCTGAAACAGGTAGAAGTAATGAATTAGAACCAGGTGTAGCTCTGTTTATATATTGCCAAGTGACAAAGTCTTAAAGTGAAGTCTGTTGATACATCAAGCAATATTAGTAAGAGAGAAGACTTAAATGGAAGTGATTTTTCTTTTCACAGTGGTGCCACGTGAAACTACAAGTTGGAACTTTATCTATACCCATATCTTCATTACAGTTCCCTCTCTCTGCTTTCTCCTGCAGCACATGCACTTGCCATAAATCCTTAAGAAAAAATGGTGCTGTTACTCCCATCTACCAAATTTTGTGTCAGTCTGAGGAGGTGAAACTAGGATTGTGACTCCATTCTCCTCCAGCAGCCAACATAGCTGGTCAGTGAGGGACTGGGAAGGCTCTAAATAATGGAATTGCCAGAAGAGCATGAGAGGAGAGTGTGACACTTCCATGGGGGATTGTGCATGGAAACAGTCCAAGCACTGTGCTAAGCAAAGTATATTTTTGCTTGAAAATGTTAGCATTTCATTAGAGGCATAAACTATGAATTTTTGGCCCAGTTGAAAAAGAAGGACTTTAAGGGTGAAAATAAATACACATAATCCACCAACAAATACATAATACAAATATATTTAAAAAACCCTACAAACTTTCAAAAAACCTGATTGCCACACACAGTTACAGGTTTGTAGAACTTGGGGACAATTTTAGTAACAAGCATGCTAAATACTTTTAACAAATGCTGCACTGGGACCAAAGGTGCTTTCTGGCAGAGACCAGTGATGAGTGTACAGCAACTCTGTGGTCATAAAAATCTGGGCCTTCGTTGCTGTTAAGACTTTGGACACTCTGTATTCTTTGTTCAAGCAAAGCTGGTGTCTCAGGAGCAGAGAGAGGCAAGAAGAGAATAATAGTAGATGTTGTTCTGTCTGTAATAGAGGCTTGTTTACAAGAGTGAATGATTTGTCTACATATCTGTGTGGAATAAGGCTGCCAAAATTCCTGCTAAAGTGCAACCACAAAAATAATCCTGCTACTGTCTTCACTACATACCATGCCAATTTCTTTACTTAGCATGAAGTCTGGAAGGGGATATCCATTAACATGAAAACCTACCATGTAATTTAAGATATAATATTTATCTTAATCCTTTTTTTCCTTTTATCTCCTCTCCCTCCCCCATTCTGTGTCATCCCTGCTGCACTATGATGTAGTGCTTCTGAATGCTGATGAGACCACACTAAGTCATACCCCAGCCACTCATTATTGGCCACCTAAGTTGGCACCACAGCAGCATTTAATACTTCTGACAGGGAGAATATCTATGAAGAAGGCTGGTTGCGGTATTGAATTTTCTAGAGAAAACATGGCTTTGTTTTATTTTAGTTTGTTCTTAAGTATATTTATTCAAGTATTGCCTGATTATATTCTCTCCTCACCGTGTTTATCTCAAAGAGGCAAAATCTTCCTGTGTTCAATCATCTCAATCTGTTTTCTGAAGATGCACATGCGGAGAGAAGCCAAGATCTTCTCTCAGCGTGCAGTGAGAGAGGTTTATTGTTTATATTTCCTACTATTTCTGTCCACTTGTGTGCCTTAGTTGAAAAGCTTCTCGATCCAAAGAAGTTTATAGATGAGACAAACAAATTCAGAAAGGAAACTGAGGCAGAGAAGTACCAGAATGGACTGTGGCATTTTGTAATTCAATGTCTGTGCTATTTGAGACATATATACTCTGAATTTAAGTAAGATTAGTCAGTGCAGAATTCCTGTTGAGATTATACTAGAGCTAAGAGAAAAGTAGAGAGGCAAGGGATTGGTATTAAGCAACAACTGACTACAAGGGGATGCCTGTGAGTGAAACACCCTTTCCTCAATAACAAATATGGATGGATTAGAGGGGAAAAAAGGTGATCCTTGGCTCTGAGAAACAAGTCCCAGGACTTAGGAGTTGTAAGTGTAATCAATAACAAGTAAGTGCTGGTATCTTTGAATTATGGAAGCTTTAAAATATATGAGTTACAATTTCTTTGTGCATTACCAAAGAGGCTGGACTTTTTCATAGACACTTTGCGTTGAAAAGAGAAATGGCATTCATTTTTTTCAGGTATTCCTGTGTAATAATATTTCCTAGACAGTCACACTAATGCATTGCAATATAAAGTATACTTTAAAACCATTTCCCTGACTGCAGCTGTCAAACACAACACCAAATGTGTCCTGCCTGGTGCCATATATACATTTCTTAAATGAAATCATAGACATATCACAATTTTGTTGGATTACCTCACTGAAAGCTATGTAGACAGTTAACCAAAATGGTGAATTCACATATCCCCAGAATGGTTGCTGTTGGAAGGCAACTCAGGAAATAATCCAGTCCAGCTGCCCTTCTGAGAGCAGAGTCAGCTAAAGCAGATTGATCAGGATCCTATCCCATCAGGTTTTGAACAGCCCCAAGGATGGACACTCCACAACCTCTCTGGGTTCTGGAGCATGAGAACCCTCTCAGTGAAAAAGCTTTCTCTTATGTTTACATGGAATTTGCCCTATTTCAGTCTGTGGCCGTTGCCTCTTTTCTGGTCACTGGGAGCTGCTGAGAAGAGTCTCAGTCCATTTTCTTGACTTCTCCCATAAGGATATTTTTATTCATTGGTGAGACCACCCCAAGCATTCCCCTCCCCAGCCTGAACAGCCCCAGCTCTCTCAGCTGCTATTCTGCACTGAAAGCCCTTAGTAATCTTTGTGGTGGTCTGCTGGACTACCATATGTGCATGTCTGTCTTGTCCTGGAGAACCCAGAGCTGGACACAGGACTCCAGAGGTGTCTCATCAGGGCTAACTGAAGGGGAAACATCACTATTTGTCACAACTGCACTCTGCCCAAAATATCAAGTATTGCAATCCACCCCATCAAGATAACCCAAAAGGCAATCTCCTGGTCTAAAAGTCCAAGAGTACAGCTTATATCATTTCATGTTTTTCCTTACTGGTGTGTGTTCCTCTGCGACTGTAAACATCTCTGAGCTTAGTAGCACATTTCATTGTCAGAAACCTAGTTTTAGAATCCAACCTGAATCATTTATTTCAAAAATTCCACATTAGACTAGATATACGTCTGCTGCCTACCGGTGGTGTGCTATGCTGGTCTGTTCAAGTGACCTGAATTACACTGAATCAATTCTTATCAAATGAGATAAGCATACCCACTATATACCTAAGTTTTATGATAACTTACATAGAGTTCCCCCAAATTAGAGAACAAGCAGGTGGTTGCTTAAGCAACTTGAGTTTCTACCTGTGTGCTCTGCTGAGAGACAAGCACTGCAAACGAGATCATCTGTATCTGTTGATATTTTCCTGATTTTTCCCTTTTAAAGGAAAGCTGAAACGGTGTGTGTGATGCTGTGGTTCAAAATGCTTCACTTGCTCCTGAATCAAAGCTTCATGTAGCTCTGGCTGGGGCTTGAGAAAAACAGCATTTACCTTGATCTTTATGCACTACTCACTCACTGGGGCTGTGGTTGTTTTGCTTCATGACAGGCTTCCCACTAGCTGTGTAAGAAATCTATGGCAAATGATTTGCAGGGCTTTCCTTCTAGGTCAGCAGTTTGCAAACACTCTTTCAAAACTCAATTAAAATGTTCTATTTTCTCGTTGGCACAAGGATAGTAAATGGAAGAATTTCAAGGCTTAATATGTCTCTCTCTCGGAAATACTTCAGCTTGCACAGCTGTGAGCAGAGGTGCTTTATCGGAGATTAGTTTGTTCAGATTTCCTCCATGACTGAAAATTGTTAACAAGAATTCGATTACTGTTGTGGGGAAGTAACTTAGAAAATAAAGGCTATTGCTGGCTATTTGCTGAAGGAGTCAGTTAAAGTAATAGTATCAGTTAGAGTCAGTGGGCAATACTTTAGAAGTTTTCAGTAGCTTAATCACAGTCTTTTCCGATGTGGAGAAGATTCTATTTTCATCAGGTGAAAATAGAATTGCATTATGTCCTGCACTTCAAGTTGTTTATGTCTTGTACTATATCTTATATGCACTGTCTGCTGGGGAGACCCAAAATGGGAGAGTAATGTTGTCTGTGCCTCTCACCAAAGCTTCTTGATGGCACTTTGCTGTCTGGATGCACACAAGCCAGTGTCTGCTCTCTCTTTTGCCAGTCTATATTGCTTCACTGAACAGTTTAACCCTTTGGAGGTGAAGTGCTCCCCCTCTCCTCCCTGTCCCACAGTGGTTGCAGGCTGTATTTCAGCTTGCAGCAGCTGTGTGTCCCTAGCAGCCTCCACAGCTGAACTGCATGTTTTCATCCACCCACAGCATTTCTGGCAGTAGCCATGGCCTCATCCAATAGCATTTTATTGCTCTGTACATCTAATACAAGATCAAGGACTAAAAATTTGGACATAGAGGTGTAGCCCAAAGGTTGTGCTCAGTTTGTATGTGCTCAGCATACAAACTGCTTTTGTTGAAGAAAAGTTAAGTTTTTATTGAGTAGGAAAAAAAAAGTAACTCTATTGCTTTCCTGTGTCCCTCATTGCAAAGGATGGGACTGACTGCAGCCTGCTTACCCAAGCTCTTCTCACCCAGATATCACTACTTTTCCTACAGTCTTCCTTAGTTTTGACACATCTCACCTCTCAGGTTGACTATGCTCAGCCTTCCACTGGTATCCCCTGGATTGTTTTCTCCATCAGAGGGATTGTCAAGCTCATCACTTCTTGCTGCTCTTTCTGAACTTTATAATTAGCTCTGCCCTAAGGGCTTGTGAGCCTGAGGAGCCCTGCTTAGACAAAAGGAGGGTTGCTCAATAGGCTAAGTGCAGGTTTTCTGAGTCTTTCTTAGTACCTATCCAGCCTAGCTTATCTCTGCACTGAGCTCCCTCATTTATGATTAATACATGACAGAGATGAATCTGTGCTAAGAAATGTTCTTATGAGGATAAGTTCTTCCATGAAAATATTTATCAGGTTCTGCTCACCTTCACCATAGAAGTTTGCAATTCCTTCGTTCAATTATTCACAGTCCTGTGAAGGACTCAAAAGTTCAAGTAGCATTTTAAACACAAATTGGGTGGGATGTGCCATAGGCTTTGTATTTTGAGCCTGTCTTCACACTAATTGAAGGAATTTTTTCATGGATGTATTTTGAAGTCCTTATTTTGATTACTTGAAGAAGATAAGTCAATAGTGTCTCAGAATTATGTGAAATTTTGGTGCCGGGATATTAATAACTTGACTTTTCCCAGTGTGTTTAGTCCCTGCAGCTTTCATTAACTTCAGAGAGACTTGCAGTCACCTGTACTTCCTACATAATTTTCCAGGCTTTCTTGACTCATCAGTGACAGAGATGGGAGAATGAGTCATATTTTTCATTAATGACTACTGATTTTGAATATGTCAAGGTTTTGATTATTTTGAAAAGTCAGCCTTTTTTATTTCCAGGCTTCAGATTAAAACTGAAAATTCAAAGCCCTTAAAAGCACTTGTCCCTCACTAAGATCCTGGCAATGACCCCTTTCATATGATTTTATCCCCAGCATCCCTCACAATTCACTCTGCAACTCCTATAAAGATGATTCTAGTGTTTTCATCCCATCCTGTTAAATTGAGAAGAATATTTCTATTGATTAAGAAAGCAGAGGGATTAAGTTCCAGTGCATGCTTTGTTCCATTGTGCCACGGAGTGCCTCATAGCCAATTTATAGCATATGCATCTTTAGTTTACTGAGTGCAGTTCCAATATCTAACTGTCTGTTTACATCAAGCATGATATTCTGACACAGATAATTATTTTATGTTGCTATAAGTCATACAGTCTTTCTGGAAATTAAAATGATTTATTTTCTTTTTTATTTCTGCTGCATCTGCCTTACTAAAAACCAGTCAGTTTAAGACCATCTCTCTGACTCCCTGAGCTGGGTCCAGCTGACAAAGATACCTGCTTTTGTCACAGAGGCAGAGTCATCAGGTCATCTGGCTGATCCTCTTCTTCAGTAGCTTGTGCCTGGAGAGCCTTTGCTTGCAGTTTTCAATATTCTGCCCATTGAAATAGTATGATGTTTAAAGAGCTACAGTCAAACGAATAGGATTAAGAACAGTGTTTGCTGCTGGATATTTTCTCTTAGACTGAAACTGCTCATGCTCAGTTCTGAGTTTCTACAGACCTGACAATCAAAAGGGCAAGAAATTGGCCACACTAATTATTTTTTAAGGCTGTGCTAAAGGACTCAGTCTGACTATACTTATCAGCATATATTTCATCCAAACAAAAATGGAACTATGATGATTCCTTGAGGTGAAGGTGGAACCAGGCTAAAACCTCTTAGGCACGAAGCATTTTGCAAACATTTGGAAAAAGAGCTAAAAGCATGGAGCAGCTGCTGCTCTCTGGTTTTAGCATGAGTTGATTATAGACGACTTGGAAGGTGCTGTTTCTTGCTTGTTCTTTATGGTATTTGGACTCCCTAGTGCTTTGGTGAGATACTGTGAAGCTGAAAATCCAGGCTGTGGAGATGAGGTTTGGTGGTCAGCAGAGGTATCAGAAAACCTGAGATCGGTCATGCAAGGGCAACGTGTGGAACTTGTCAATCAGTTTATTCTCTCAAGCCCAAGAGGAGGTGATTCTGTAATGCTGCTGGCTCTACACGCTGTGACTCTGCTCTGGGCTTGTCATGAACGTGGAGCTGCAGGGCGAGGCAGGAATAACATTGGAATTGGAGGCCTGGGCGTGGCAGGGAGGATTGGACACCCTTCCCTTGTAGCCAAAAGACTATTCCTCTGCTTTTTGGAAAAACTGGGTTGTGTAAGGCATGCAGCCTTAAAAATGTAAGTGTACAAGTCCCTTAGTTGGAATATCCCATATCCAAGCAAGAGCTGACAGTTTTCCCTGGTTTGGCATGGGGCTGTTGCATCGTTTTTTCCCTCAAACCCTTTGAAGAGTCCCTCCTCCCAGGTAGGTTCCTGTGCACATAATCTGTGGGAACACAGCCGATCACAGGACTCTTCCTTGCTCCTTGGTCTGACTTCAGTTGTCAAACTTCTGTCAGTTTAAATAAGAAGGCTGTTTACCCTTCTGCTGCCCTGGGGTTTGGACAACATTCCATATGTGAGGGTGTGCTGCTGCTGATGTTGCAAAGATCTGATGGGGGCTGTACCTGCAGATTCATTACACCTCTAAGTAAATTTCTGCCTGCAGATATTGAATACAGAGCCTCTATATATCCAGTGTATCCTGAAAAGATGTGACCCGTCATTGAAGGCTGTTCTTGAGAAACAACTCATTAACATATAAAGCATATAAGATAAAATGGCAAAGATTGGCACTTTGCTGAGCTGCAAACTCAGTTTGGAACATGGAGATTTATCTCAGTTTTGAAATGTTTAGTTCTTCACTTCCCTTCTCTGCATTACATGAGGAGAAGAAAATGGGAAAATGATCAGAAAAGTTGCCTGAATACATTTTAATAATAATTTTAACATAAAAAGAGAAAAGTCATAATTTTGTTCAAGTAGTTCATCTCCATTCAGACAATACAGAGGTTATTGCAGAGCTCATGCCTTTGATTTCTTACTTTACTTTGGCTTGTGTACCAACCAATTCTTGTTAAATATTTATGGACAAGATTAAAGACTTTATAAAACTTAGCAGCTGGCAGCTGTCCTCGCCTAAAGGATAATGCAGACTTTTCATTTTAATTGGATAACTATGTGACTGAAATATGCAAACCCCAAGGGAAATACCAGAATTGAAATATGTAATATATTTTTTTTAAGAAAATGCCCTTTTACATTCTGTACTTTCTTTTTCCCTTAGTAGCTTTTATCTGAAGATGAAATTGCCATTTCTTTTCCACTTCTTTCTTTTAAACTTTTATTTAAAGTTAGTTGGCTTTGTTTTTTTTCTCACTGAAGTTAAACTTTTTAGATGGGATTCCTTCTGTTTTTTACAGGCCAGGCATGAATTAATATGCCTGTATTCTATCCTTCTGTATTTTTTCTTCTTCTCCTACATTATTTCACTTTTTGTGTCCTTATTCACTGTTATTATTTTGTTAGTGGGAATCTTCGTATTCCACCCCTTGAAGGTCATCTATTGACACAGTCTTATAGGCTGAGGTCGTCTTCTTCTCCCTCTGTATGTCAATACTTTACATACACCTTGGGGTCCAACTAAAAGAAAGGGCAACTGTAGCTGAGCAAAACCAGAGGATTGTATTACAACTGTTTTTCCTGCTGAACCCATTTCTTCTGTCTTTCTAAAAGGGTTTGCTCAACTGCCTTAAGCTGTCCTGTGGCTGTCTTTGCATGAATGTCTACATGGAGTGTGGCAATAAAGCAACAACAGTTTCCTTCTCATTCAGCATCTCGTAGTGCAGGGACCATAATGCAGTCCCTGACCCCTCATTTTCTCCCTGCATGGATGTTCTCATGTTTTTCTTCTTAAACCTATTTTAAGATTTTTCTTTAATACCAACTTATTTCAGCTGATTATTGTTCTCATTGTGAAAAAATTTCTTCTTGTGTATAACTGGAATCTCCCCAGGAGTAAATTGTACCCACCATCCCTTGTCTTTTCCATGTGATTCCTTGTTAAAAGGGAGTCTTCATCCTCTCGGTAGTCACCCTTTAAATACTGGAACATGGTGATAAGGTCTCCCCTTAGCTTTGTTCCTCAAGGAACTTGAGGAACCCCACTTCTCTCAGCCTTTTTTTCATACAACAGACTTCCCAGTCCTTTGATCGCCTTTGTGGCCCTTCTCTGGACCCTCTCCAGTCTGTCCACAGGCTTTCTTCCAGTCTGCTGGAATGTCCTCCCAATCTCTGTAACTTCTGAAAGATTATGCAGACACAGTGGCATCAGCCAGTTCTCTCAACACCCTCAGGTGGATGTTGTCAGGGCCCATAAATTTCTAGGGGTCAAGTTACTGTAATAGTTTACTCTCCAGCTCTTCCTTCACTAACAATGGGTCTGTGTTTGTATTAACCTGCATTTTTGTTCCCAAGGCCTGGGCCCAAACAGTGTTGGCCCAACAGTTCAGCTTAGCTTTGCCACTGACTTATAGTGGCTTTGAAATTACTGCTAATCACTTCATCCAGGACATCAGTCATTCATCCTAAGCTGAACCAGGCATCTACTGCCTCCATCAAAAGAGTGGGAGAAGCCAAATACTGCCTTGCAGAGCTTAGCAACTGGAGGGGAGAGAGGTCTGTTATTACCCAAGAAGAAAAGTAGAAAGGGCTATAGAAGATGCCAGAGGTCAGGGGGAAGACAGCTCCTTCTGCTTGAGGATCAGAGCCTTGCTCCTGGAATAATGCTGCAAAAACTGAGAAGACAACCTTCAGAAACCATCTGGAGAAGGTACCTACTGTTTAGCCAGTAGCCAACTGGCTGGAAAGCTGAGCCAGGCAGTAGGAACAATGAATTCACAACTCCACTGAAAGTCTGAAGAGATAATACCTCCCAGAGCGCAAGTTCCTGGGGGAACTGGGATGAAAGAAGAAAATCGCTGTCAGCTGCAGATGCAAGTTTATTTTTTATGGCAAAGTTAAAGATACATTGATAGAAAGAGAAGGGGATGCTGATCTCTACCCCAGTGTTGGTACTTTGGTAGAAGGACTGAGGGCTGGATTCTGCTGCCTTTTTCCTTGACTTTGTATACTATTTCTATCTATCAGTGCAAAAACTCCATAGGCAGTGGTTTAGAGAGGGCTGAGCTGAAGTAGATTGTTTTTAACACTTCCAGGAAATTGTATTTTTTAAAGGCAGTTTGGTAAAAGGTGAAGAGTCTGTGGAGTAGCAGCTGTGGGGTGATTCTGAGGACTTTAATCTGGATTTGCATTGCTCAAATAGAAATTAGGCAGGAATCTGGAACCAAAGCCTTTCTTCAGATTTGTCCTAAAATGACTCACCAAAGATCACAGCTGAAGTCCTTATTGGAGAACAAAACCCAAAATTTGCTTTGTAATAATAAATTGACATGTCCATATGGGTCGTGTTTTTTAGTCCCGGTATTGCTTCTCCTTTCCCTGTTGGCACTTCAAAGCACTGACATTTTAGATTTGACACATGAATGTGTTGTTTAAATGACCTGCAAAAAGCAGGAGGCTTTGAGCTGTACAGGAGCAGCTGGACCTTTTTTGCATTTTTTATGTGTGCTTTCTCACTTTCCAGCAGCAAGCCAAGGATGAGAGTTTTTTAATTTTATTTAAGGAGGCAATTATTTACCAGGCTTGCTTCCTAAAACTTCTTGGTTGCCTTGCATTTGTTAGGAAAAGAATACGGATAAGAATATTATAGTGAAGAAACATCTAACAAAAATTATCTTTTTTACTTGTTTCTTCATCTTGTTTTAACAGATAAGAAGAATCAACAGATGATATCATATTATGATTTATTTTAATAAATTATACAATAAATGTATAATATTTCCTCTACTTAAGTTTGTACTGAAGATGCTTGGACTACATAAGGAATTCTTTTCTTATGAGAAGCTGCAAGCAGGTTTGGCTGATTTTTCTAAAATTATAAAAACAAAAAACACTTTAAAATATTCTTATCCAGTGGTGTATTATTAGAGTATCTTGTCTCTGTTCTTAAGTGCTGGGCTGGAATTTGCAATGCCAAAATTCTGTGGTAGATATAAGGATCTTCAATAGCTGCAAAAACAGCTCAGCCAGTGTTTGTGTATAACAGATATTTTGGTCAGAGAAGCACCAGAGAACACAGATCTGCCAAATATGTTTGTAGGAGGAATACTGGCATCAAGGGATAGTGGCATGCTGGGATTATGGCTTTTCCTTCTTTGGTAGAACTTTTAACTATTCAGAGAGGTACTTAAGCTCCCCCTCAATGTCAGTCTGTCTGGTGCAGGGCCAGTAATTTACACTTTCACCCATCTTTGCTTTAGCCCACTGTGATTAACTTTGAAGTACTTGGAAATCCGAGCACAGAAACTTCTGGTTTAACTCCTGTAAGGATTTCACATCAACCATTTCAAACGGGGACTCTGGACATATACATTAAATGGGCCTTATTCACACAGATTAGATGCATTAATTAGCTGCGCTATGTCTTATGCACTTTATATAACCTCTGAGATTACATCTGTAATATCTCATTTTTTTAAAAAAAGGCATGTTATGTTATCACACTTTTCCTACTTTGAGACCCAAGCACTGCTGAGAGGCATACTCACCCTGCTATTCCTCTTTTCTACTGGAATTCCTGTGATTAAACAAATATATTGGAAGAAAAAGAAAGTAGGTTAAACCCACAATTTCTTAACTTCATAATCATGTTTGTGCTACAAATAGTGTCATCCAATGAGAGTTACTACGACATGTCATATTTTTACTTTTCTAATGCCCTT
>NW_020956519.1:53935-117532 GCF_003031625.1 Empidonax traillii
ATTGAAAAACATTACTAAAATACTTCAACACATTGAGGATTTTTAACCCCCTCAGTTGTGATTTGTCTGCACAATTCAACCTGTTTCAACACTGTGACACAAAGAGCAGGAAATCTACAAGACCAAGAGCATTAAGAAAAAGCAGAATGGTTGCTTGGCAGTGCTATAAAACTATTGGCTCCATGTAAGGCTTACATGAATTAAGAGGGAGATTTGGTATTTACTTTGTTGCTGCAAGCAGAATCTCTGTTACTTAGACTCTGTTGCACAAAGGGCTGTAACACACCGGTGAGCTGAAATGAGAGTTGTAGTTAAGGACTCCATAGATTAATCTGTTTTGCTTGAGAAGGCTTGAGAAAGGTGTGCTTGTAAAGATCTGTGTTGAGATCACAGCTGATAACTCACAATGGCCACACAGCAAGGCTCCACATTTGTGGGTGATCTGCAGGAAGGTGTGAAGTGATGCTGATCAATTGCAGTTCCTCTGGACTCAGCCCCTCTGAGAATCACCTCTTCGAATCTCTGGTTCAGTTCCTGAAGGACATCAGCTGTTTTTCGGAGGGATGTCTTCGTTCCCATCCCGTTCTCATGACTCATTAACTCAGCAGCTTGTAGGACCTGGTGCCAACTTGCCAAAAGCTTAATAATAGATCATCTCCTGCACCACCATTGCCTCTCAGCTGGCATCTGTATCAGCACATCCGTGTCTTGGCTGAACCCCACCTTTGCAAATGGGGCCTTTAGTTTCAGAGTCACTGAACAATAATGAAAACAGGGAAGAAATCCCTGATACATAGCTTTTCCCTTTCCTTGCACAAATTCTTGGGCAGGGTGAGTACAAGTAGCTTTTCAGAGATCAACTGTCTGTACATGAATTGTCATCTCTGAGGACATCTCTTCACAGTTAAACAGTACAGGGAAGTGCTGTGAGGAAACCAGGCTCGGGGATGTTGAAACAGCTCTGGTGTTGAGTTTTGCAGTACTTTGAGAAGAGAAATGCCAGCATTGTCAGGGGATGGGTTACACACAACAGGGAATGACAGCATCCTCCCACTACAGGGAATTGAGAAAGAAAGATGGGACCAAATGGGGAACTAATGAAGTACAAGGGAGACTTCTCAGAAAAGAAAAGAGAAAGGAAAGAAAAATGTCAGTAAAAAAAAAAGTTGGAGGGATGAGGCTTCCAGAGTTGGCAGAAATGTAATAAGGCCTCATAGGGAAAAGCAGAATAGAGAGACAAAAAGGGATCAATGAGATTTAAAAGCCCCCACATCTTGGGGAAGGCTTTTTATCTGCCATACAGCCTTCAGCCTACAAGAAAGCTCCCTACTGCTTACAGGAGTGGCATCAGAGCTTACATGACCCACAGCAAGATTTAAATGAAATTGCTAGTAAGTGGGTCAAGGGGAAAAAAAGGAGGATTTTCTTTTGTCATTAAAATACCTACAAATGTACATTAATTTTCTTGCAACTTTCAGCTTTTGCTTTTTTCATTTTTGTATTTAGGATTTAAATATCAGGCAAATTTAATTTTTTTTTTCCCCTGATCACTCAGGTAGAAAAGCAGGACCTAGTTTTTGACTTTCAAGACTTCACCACTGAATTTCCTTTAGGGCTTAAGGAGACTTGAAAAGTGATTACTTTTCTGTTCTTGTCCTTCTTCCTTCCCCTACCCTGAAATTTCAGTAGACTTTTGTCACTAAACATTCAGATTGAGAATGAAAAAAAGCAATTAGAAGAAATACATGATTCCCCTGGGTCACCACAACATTTTTTATCTGCAGCCTTTGGCCTTAACATTAGAAGCCCAATATCACAGTTTCCAAGGTTGCTGTATGCATAATAACACTGGCACAGGGAAACTTCTACAGTGAGCAAGGAACTATGACTAAAGACCCTCCTAAGGCATTGCCTTGAAAGGCAAGCTCAAGATGAAGTATGTAGTTGCTCACAGTTGGAATAGCAACACTTAAACTGTACAGCACAAATTTAATCAACCCTTACTTTTTCTTTTAGTCAAAATACATGGCTGTAGGACAGCTGGGTTTTTGTTACTCAGTGCTTCCCAAGCAGTATTTTATGAGTACTTGATGTTTTTTGATTGCACAGTAGAAAGTGTTCTAGGTGCTTTTGCAGATGGAGAGGAAGATACAGTGTTAGTATCAAAGGCAATACCAGCAAAAATAAAAACAAGCAAACAGAAGACAGTATCCATTTTGGGCTTTGCTCTTCTGGACAGTAGTTTTACATCAGGGAATTGTTTGTGCTGAAAAGCTGAAATAAAACAAAAGAGTAAGCATCAGGCTAGTGACGAGACATTCCTTCCATGGATAAAGGCAGAAGTAGAAAACCAGAGTGAGGAGTTTTATGTGTCTTTATCATCCCCAGAGGATCTGTGGGGAAGAATGTGGGATTTAGAGAACAGTGGTTTTATCTGTTATCTCTCATTTGTGGTGGAGAACATGCTGGGAGCAATATGCCCATCTCATGAATATTACATACTGTATTTCTCAGGTGTGCAATCCAATGGGATTGCTGAGACTGAGAACATGCTTCACCTTTTCCTTACTGTCTTTGCCTGTTAGGATTAAAGAGAGGGCAATGAGATGTGCTTTCCCCTCCTTATGTCTCCTGGGGAAGGCAAGATCTGAGAACAGCCACAGAATAGCAAAGCTCTGGGGGCCTTATTCCCTATTTTACCCTTTGGCATCCACCTAGGATTAGACTGTTACCTGGCATAAACCAAGTAAGTCTCCAGCAGTCCAGATGAAAGTTAGATTCTTCTTGAATATAAACTCACTAAATACTCCACTGGCCAGTTAGCAAGGTAGCTTCTGCAAAGAAAGCAGCTTTCTGTAGGTATCTTTGCCAGATGCTGGTTTCCTACACCTTTTTAACACTTGCTGGTGGCAGACTGAAATTTTTCACTATACATTAAGCAATTCATTGACAGCTTTGAAGTCCACAAGGTAAAAATCATATTTTTTCATCATCCATTGCAGATGACAGATTTAGGTTTTCTTCATAAGGATGCTTTGCTTCTTAATTTGTCTCTCTTGCAGTCCAGACTCCTAGTCAACAGATCAGTCCTATATGAATGTGGAAGAGCCCCCTGTCTCAGAAACGGGAACAAAATTGATTACAAGATGTAGAAAACACCTTCGCATCTTAATCTGTGGGTTGGAATGCTAAAAGAATTCTGAAAGCATGTAGCATCATTCTAGAAAGTTTATAAGACAGCCTAGCTGAATGTATATTTTGTGGCAGCTCATCTGTTCACTCTCACCACATGCTTTTTCTCGCTCGCAGATCTGACTGTCATCCCAGCCAAGGGTCCCAGGTGCAACCTTGCTGAAGATCTTGCTGCTGGACAGGATTGTTCTTGGCAGCTGCACTGGCTGGATTAAAGTTATTTTGGTTAGGTCTGTATGTGACATGTGCTGAGGTGCTGAATCACTATACGTTTCACAATCTCCAGTGGGAGCTCTGTTTGTGGGATTTTATGGAATTACTCAGCAGATTGTCTTCCGCTGCATAAACCTGGCAGCACTGTGGCTTGGACAGCAGGCCCTCACAGCTCCTCTGCCTCCCCAGCTGGACTGTTTGCCTGCAGGGTTTGGTCCCAGCCTGAAAGAGTTAGCAAGGATGTTGAACTCCTGACAGTTATCCTCCCCCCAGGTAGTTAGGGAAGAGGCAGGGATGTGGTTATAGATTTTGTTTGCTGGCCTAGAGCACTGGCAGCTTGGCAGGAGATGAGCTCGGTATCAGGATCAGATAGCTGTAAACTACCTGTCAGGAGGAAGAGGTAGGAGAGAGATTATGACTGTGATGAAGTGCGGATTATAACAGTGCCTGTTATTTGTGGCGGAGCTTAATGACAGGATGCAGCTCTGTGAAGGCCAAAGAATAAATATATAGCCAAAAATGCGTGCTGGGGTGTATATCCTCACATCCTCTCTTCAAAATCTTTGGCATGGGGGTGTCAGAAGACCTTGCTTTAACCCAGCAGCAAGGCAAGATTGAAGCTGAGCGATTCCCTTCCTCCTTGAGCATCACATTTTTTGTTTTGTTGCAACAAATAAACCAGCAAAGTTAAGCAGGCTGGAGCTAATGAGAGGCTACTGGAAAGCAGCATGTGAATAATGTAAATGTCTTACTATGATAAGATGATGTATTTTCATTAGGTTGGAACAGCATTGACAGGGCAGCTGAAGGACCCTTTGGCAATATGAAGGCTAATTACTTGCCATGAAGAAACGAAAACTTGTCAAGTGGGAGCTCTGTCATTGCTCAGTTCAATAAATCAAGGCAATAAATCATACCCCACAGAGTCCCTGTGCCATTGTAGGCTATCTGTAATGTGTGTGGGAGTGGAGAAACCAAACATTGCGACACAGAGTCATCTCAAATAGGGGCTATTTTTATGTAGTTTATGAAAAATTATTTCCATGCTTGGATTTTATTGTTTCGTTTGAGTAATGCATATACACACCGATTGAGGTGGAGAAGGGTGAAGAGGGTGAATCTGTAAATTAATAGGGGAAAATGGAGATGCAGCAAAAGAGCTTTATTGTTTTCCTTCTTAGTGCTCAGGATAAGAACTTTCAATGTGCTCTCCGGATCGGATTCCTCACTTCATGGGCCCCAGATTAGCTGATTGAGTATTTTCAGAGGTACAAACAGCTCTTCAGGCAAACTGGTTCTCAAGGCGCAGAGGTGCTTGTGTTTTCTGATTTCCTTCTGCATCAGAGGACCACAGAATATTACTCTCAGCTGGGCATCCCTGTTCCAGCTCTGCTGCCAACCCTCTTGACCTTGGGTAACATGTTGCTTTCGTGCTGTAGCCTTCGGTAAAATGAAAGAAATAACAGTCATCCTATTTCTAAAAAATTAGAAAGTTAGATATTAAGATACATAGTAAAAAATAGTAGCTAAACCTTCTTTATTGTTGTTTTTGCTGTAAAAGAGGATATTAAATCAGGATACCCAAATTAGCTCAGTACTATCACAGAGCTGGCTTTAATTCAGACTGGAGGAGGATACTGTTACTACTTTGTGTTTGTTCCACAATCTGATTTGCAATTGTAAATATTCTCTGAGGAGACCTGAAGAAGTCCTTTCTGATCTCTCAGAGGTGGTCAGCTTCTGCTGCGTCGGCCTGTTTGTTCCTAATTAAAACAGTTTTTGAGTTCAAAGAGAAAAGTTACTCTTGCTTAGTTTTGGCTTTTACTTTTACATTTGTTCTGAACAAATACTGTAATGTGAAATGTTTTTGCCTTTCACTGATCACAGCAATTCCATTTCCTCACAAATTATGTGTGTAATCAGTATGTGGTGGTCTTTTACTTCTGTGGTAACATTTATTTATTTATTTAAAAGATTTGTTAAGGCAGGAGATGAGAGGATCTGGAATTAAAAGTATGTAAAAGCTGTAACTCAGAATTAGCTTAGGTTCAAGAAAAGTTTCCTTCTTCTTTCTTGAGTTTTAAATATAATAAATATTATTTCTTTTCCTACTGCAACTGATATGAGTGCTGAGATTCCCATTGTTTTTTTTAAGCAGGATGTGATAGCTGTCAAGTAAGAATTACTTGTTATTGTGCTGTGAAATACCCACAGCAGCCCATTCCCACATGCTCCCATCTTCCTTCTTGAGGAGAGGGTGCACAGACAATAAGCTGGAAAAGTGGAATTCCTGTGACAGCACTTGACATACTGCTGGACAGTGGGATATACTACGGTAAGGGGATGGTGCAGAATAAACACCCAGAGGAGTCCATACATAAATAAGTATCTGACATATTGTTAGTGACTGGAAGTTAACACCAGAAAATCTAGATCCTGAGTGTTACCTGAAATTTCTGAGATAAGACTTTTGATCCCTCTATATTTCTGGGACAAAAGGCTGAAGTGTTGTAACTAAATGCAAAGTTTACACTAAGCTTTGGTTTTTGCTAAAATTTTTCATGAAGAAAGAAATTCCTCATTGGAGTTGTTTTTGCCAGCACCATCAAAAGATGGCATCTGAAGACGAATCCAACTGGTTGTCTTTCAGGGTTTGCAGCTACAAGGTTTTTACTGTTGAGAGAAAAGCATAAAGATGTTTTTGTCACCATCACTATAGAATTGCAACAAGAAGTATTAGGTCTAATTTATCCCTACTGCAAAACCATGGAGAACAACAGATGTATTCGTGGAGAAGTATTTATTCCATTGTGATAAAACAGTAGTTGCAGAACAGGAAAAAAGAAATCCTCTTGTAATTCCCTCATATCACTGGGTAGCTCATTAAAATCTCATTAATGGAATAGTTCAACTTTTGTCAAGTTCCTTGAGGCAATTTTTTTTTTTTTTTATGAAGATAGCAATTTTCTTGCTAGCAACTGAAAGGTGAATTACCCTGGAGTAATGTGTATGTGTGGAAATACCCTAAGATCTATTATCAGTGAAAAGACTGTAGTAGTGGTCAGGTTTCATCCTTGTCTGTTCTTTCTTTTTTTTTTTTTAAATTAAATTGCACTTGAGGACTTTTAAAAGCATTAACATATAACACATTACAAAGAGTCTATCAGAGGTTCTGCGATAAACATCCTTTTTTAGGTTGGGTTCTATAAAATCTCATTTTATGCTGACAGTCAGCAGTAAAATAAGTTGGAAACCATGCTGAATAGGAGCTGTGGCATATTTATGTCATATTTCAAAATTGCTTCTCAGAAATTGAAGTCCTGTAATTTATGTCATCAGTAGGGTCTGAATGTAAACCTTTTGTAGCCAAAAATGATAGTTCTTGGCATAGAGGACTAAAACTTTTAGGGCTGAGGCTAGAAAGGAAGACTTACAGGATCAACTTTTCAGTTATTTAAGCTCCTGACTCAACCCGAAACAGTGGGAGGCATCCGTGTAAAAACCTGTAGAGATCTGAGTCGCAGGTATGGCAAAGCTACTGATGATTTGCATATCCTGGTGCCTGCAGGAGATTCAGGAATGCTGAGTCAAACATGAAGGGGGGACCATAAAGCAAGCTGCTCAGAGAGCTGGCTGACCCTAGATGCCCAGTGAGGAGTGGAGTGTCTTTTAGTCTTGGGTTCAGACCTAAAAAAATGATTTGGGGAAGGGTTTCATGAGACTGCTAAGCCACCCCCCTAATTCAAAATGTATTTTCTTCTGAATAGCTTTCATGTCTAGTGAGTTGCACTGGCTTTTTTTGGGATAAGACAAGTGTTAGAACCAGGGTATGCGAGAAGCATGCAGATAAAATATGGGATGAGCTGGATTTCGACCTTTTGAGACAGGAATGCTGTAATTCAGATGGATTCACAGGAGCCAGCACAGCTGTAGTGCTGCGGTGTTTTGTACCACCCAGTACCTGAGACTTTCTCTTAGTACGTGACCTCACTTTCCAGTCAAGAAAGATGAGGAGAGGGCAGGAGCCCTGTGCCCTCGTGCATGAGCTGTGCATATCAGGAAACCTGGTTTAGCAGATCTCCCTTTGCATACAAGCAAATGTTTCCTGTCTGCATCTTTTTTTCCCAGGAGAGCACTGTAACCACTGGAATCTGGAGTTACCCTTCCTCTTAGCCTTCCCTGCTGAAGCCATGTTGATGTTCAGTGAAGAATTTGGCAGTTCTGGGGTGGTGAGGAAGAGCAATCTTGGGTAAGTCAGTGATGAGATCTCTAACCCTGGGGTGGGTGCAGGAAAGAAAGGGGCTTTTTGAGTCTGAGATGATGCCCTGGACTACATTTGCCCTCCCAGGGTTTCACCTTCATCTGGGGCCACAAACACTGCTTGAGATGAGATATCTTGAAATGTGGGCAAAACTGTTCAGTAGGAAAATTCAGAACCTCCCATTTGTTTCACATGGGCCACCACGCTGCGATAAAACAGTAATAAAGTAAAACCTCGATCGATTATCTAAAGAAGAAAGATCTATTATCTCCGAGATGTTATTAATCCCAGCTCATCCAGTCTAAATATATTTCAAACTGATTAATATTCCGAGCAGTAGCTGTAGGGACATTCTGTACCATTCTCAAGCTTTCCATCTATGAGCATGTTAAATTTGCATCCACGGCGTGCAGCTTAACAGCAGGTGATTTTCCAGTGCTAACAACAACCCTGTACCTCGTTTGCATGCACAGTGCTATACAAAGCCCAGCCAATCAATGCTGACTACTGAGAAGCAGGAAAAGAGAAATCCACAGATAACGTTTGAAACCTCTTTTAGAAATTAATCCTGAGGACTTTTTAATGAAATTTACATAAAAGGCCTTATTTTCTCCTATTTAGACTATGTATTAGCTGATTTTTTTAATGCTGTGTTTTTAGTGATCTCTGGTGTGCAGGTATCCATCCACACACACATTATTCCTTCTAGCACGTATCTTGGGAAGTCCACAAGATCAGCAGGGTCCCTGTGTCTCTGATTGCTGTAAGTGGATGAAAATGCAAATGCTGTGATGGCAATGAGAGATGAGCTGCTTTTTGCTATTGGAGGCTTTATTGATCCATTTGTAAAGAGAAGGGTTTGGAAGTCATTAACCTTTGCTTTTTTTTGAGCAAATAGTTTTGATCAAATACTTGAGGAGGTAAAGCGGAGCAAGCTTTAGAAAATGTCTGGAAGGGAAGTTAAAATACGGGCTTTTCATTCTTTTGGGAAAGGTAGATTGTTTTTTCTCATAGGTGATTCTAACACCCCTCAATCCTTCATGACTTAAATCAAGAAAAGTTCTTTCCCCACTCTTGGAGTGGTATTGAGTGGAAGGAATATGAAGGAATATGTATTTATAAAAATATGTCTTTATAAAAAATTTCCATAACACATAATTTACTTTTTGAAATGTGGATTGATAAAAGGTTAATTTATCTTTAGAGGAAAGATAAAAAAGACACAAATCTTTATCTTCTGCTCCTTACAAATCAGCTTACATACGTGTCTTGGGACTCCTCTAACTCTGTTATGCCATATCAATGGTTATTTTTATGCATTCAAGTAAAAGGTCCCAAGGAGCTCTACAAAAATATAAAGAAACAGTGGTCCTTGAGGACCTTGCTGCCTAAAACTGGCTGTAAGTCTTAGCTTTCTTTCCACATTTTTTTATTTTTTTTTAATGTTTCGTCCAGAGTTGCAACCTAGAATAACGAGAAAAAAGGTTTATAATTGATATCCTAAAAATTTCGTTTTATGAAATAAAATGTGTTCCTTGTAGTCTCCAAGAGATTACAACCAAAAGCCAGGTAATTCTTCTCATTTCAGGTGAAACCTCCCTCTCCAAAAAAACAGCTGTGCAACTGAATAATTGGATCTTGTAACTACAGTTGCAAATGTGGGTTTTGGTAGGACTGAGATTTTTGAATTTACTTAATATCACCATCTTGGACCAGAAAGCTTGCAATTTTCAAGATCACAGGTTTGTGGCAGAGAAACTACACATGTTAAATGCCAAGCACTGCCTTGACCCTGGATTCTTTGATTCACAGTGGGATTCATAAAGCTTCTGGTTCCTTGGGAGAAACATTTTAAATGCTTCCAAGTTAAATCTACTCCAAAGTTGAAAAGTCTGACCCAGGTTCCCAGAGGAAAAGCTTTATAGAATTTGCAAAAATTGAGCCTTCACCATGAAACATAATTTTTTTAAAAAACCATTTGTCCTTTTCCAACAGAAATCTGTGTCATCATTAGGTTTTGACTTCTTGTAGTCATAACACTGTGAGAGGTGACACACAGTAGTGTGGGAAATTATTTCCTTCACAAGAAAAGAAATAGTGTCTGAGCTGAACAGAAACCACTTCATCTGGGTGAACGAAGGCTCAGAATCTCTGAAAATAAAGCCATTTGGTTTTTTTTTTCTTCAATATATTCCTAGCTGTAGTATTAGAAAAATGACCAGTAATTTCTAAAACATTGTGATTTATACTCTGCTGTGGTCAATTATATTTATTTTTCTTTCTTTCTTTTTTTTTTTCCTCTTTCTTTAATATTCTGGATCATTTATCTCTGACTCACATCCAAATCCCTCATTATTTTATTGCCTGGCTTACTTCCAGAACAGCATGGACTCACAAAATTCTGTGCTGCATGATGATACAGGATAACTATCAAAATCCAGTGCCTGATAAAATAGAAGCTCAGTAACAAAACTGCAAAATGTAGGAAATTGCTCTTTGGTTTTACTCTTCTACAATGGCTCAAATGTTTGGAATACAGTATAAATATTTTTAATATAAATAATGGTACAACTTTTAAAAATGCATTATGAATTTTATCATGCAGAGAAAGGTCTGAAATCCTCATTTTCTACCTCTTCTTTGTAGTCCTTACTCCAAATAAAGGTTAGTAGTAGTAGTTAGACTCTTAAAAATTTCCCACTTGACCCTGGAAATGGTCTGTCATCTCAGGTATAATCAGGTGCTGCCTTCTCAAAGTTCCTTTGCAAAGAATGTGACATTCTCCACGGGAGAGACTGAGATGCAAAAAATCTGATCTGAATTCTAGGCAATAGTGAAATGCTTTGAAACAGTCTGGGGAAGTCACTGTACCTTAGAAAGCCTCGGGTCCTTATCCTAATTAAGCTGCATCCCCTCCAGAACCCAGTACCAAGATCTTTAATGACCCCTTAATTCTCCCGCACTGAGCAGTCTCTGCTGTGCTACCACACGACCTCTTAACTCAACATGAGTGTCTGATGAGCTAAAGGGAATTACACATATGGAAGATAAGGCATTAGAGACGCCAGAAATTAGAGTTGTGTTCCATTTCAGATTGTCTCTCAAACAAATGGGAAACCTTGCCATTGTTACCCTGTGGTAATAGAAGCAATACCGTGCCACTGCCTGCTCTGGATTCTGCCAGAAGTAGCTGGTGAGGCCCAGAGCTAAGTAATTATACTAATTGAAAGTGGAGAAAGGTAGTCACCTGCTCTGGACCTGAGACACCAACGTTTAATGCAACTCGCAGAAGGGTGACAATTTTAGTCTGCTTCAAGACACTAAGCAAAGATATTTAAATCTGTAGACTTAAAATACCAAAATAAGCAGAAATTTCAGAAATTAGTGATGGGAGAGGATGGGAAAATATAATATAGAAGAAGCAGATGAAATAATTTTCTTCCTCATATATATGCAGACTAACAGATACACTGGCATTAAAATTAGTAATGCTGAGGATGTGTCTGACTTCTACACTAGTGTTCTTCCCTCATAATTGACAGCTCAAGGGGGATACTGATATACAGTGAGGGTAATGACATTAACTTGTTCTTGAAAGAAATCGAAAATGGCACTGCTAATAATGCCTGAACTGTGACAGCATCTCTGCAAATTGCAGGAATAGTTCAGTGGCATTGGAAGAAGATGTAAATGGAATAAGGTCCCATATATCTTAATATCAAAGTTATATAATATTTGTCTATTTTACTGCTTGCCTAATGTTAACACCTTGGAGTTGGAAGAAAAATTGCCCCTTGGAGAGGTCTATAACAAAAAGTGCACTGGCCCTGTAAACAGAAGGACATTTCACTGAATTTGTACAAAAGCAATAAAGGCCAATGAAAAATTATCAGCGCTAAAGAGAGCATTACTCTGGTTATGGATGTGGAAGAATTGGAAAGTATTGGTTTATAGACAGGGCAATCAGTAAATTTAATAAGTCGCTTCTGTAGTTAGTCAAAGTAATTAACACAAGGGCATACAGGGCAACTTGAGCCGGCAGACTCTGGCACTGGAAAAACTGACTGTAAGAGAGCCATTAGCTCATGATTGAGTGGTTTATCCCCAGAAGTCAGCATCTGTAGTCATCAGTACTTATTTATAACTATTTCTGACTAGTGCTAGGGCCACACAGGGCATTACATAGGCTGGGGAAGTGTAAAATACTCTATTCCACATGGGAAAATTTTCTGCTTTGCTTGTTTCAAGCCATCATTTTGTGTTCCCGATGAAACAGGACATGAAGAGAAGCATATTCATGGATCCCTGACTGGAGATAGAGCAGTGTGAAGTAGTTGAAGAATAGGACTCAGAGCAGAAACTTTCTACAAAAATACAAAGTGGAATCAAGGAAGGTGGAATCCCTCCCTCCAGCAAACAGATCCATAGACATGGGACTACAGAAGTGTTAGGAAAAAGGGATGTGTTGCTAGCCAAAAAGGAAAAATTGACCTCTGATGATCAGAGTAGGAGGCTGGCCAACTTTACAGGCAGCATTTTCACTTCTGGGTTTTTAGTTTTAGAGCTGATGTCAAGAGGACAAGACAGAAGGCAGGAATGTGGTTTGCAGGTTGGTGTCTGGAAAAAGGCTCTGCATATTCTGAGAAAAAGAAATTACTTTGATGAGCACACTTTACCATTATTTAGAGATAGAGTTGGTATATGACTGGGATATAGCAAGAATGGTGTCTCCAGAGATGATGAGATCAAAATCCTTTAAAATGGGTTAGAGAAGTCTGAATGCAGTCTTTGAATGCAGGGAAACTGTGCTGAACTTCAGGAGTTTCACTGAACTGGAGTTGAGTAAGTAAGATCATACAGTAGTTTGCCAGATGAGTTTGTGAAGAAAAGAACACAACCAGGTTATATCAGCTGAACCCCTTTTTGTTGAACTTCAGTCTAACCAGTCATCTATCCTGCAAAGATAAAAAACCATTCTCTGATAAAATGAAGTTCACAGTGCCAATTCACTTGCTGCTGGAAGGTGGAAAATCTGGGGGCAAAAGAAGGTGCTGCTAACTATTAACAGCGCTTCCTTGCCCCATTTGCCTTCCATGTCTTCTGGAGGTGTCCACTGCAATTTGAAAGTTCTGATTTAGGGTCTATAAATTCCACTATGAGAGCAACCTTGGCACAGTGTAACCTTGAGTTTCAAATGCAAATAATTAACTTTTTACAGATGTGTCAATAATTGATCTATTTCACTGTAAAATTCTGGGGATTTCACTGGTGGATGTGTCTGTACGCTTGATATAAGACACACAAATGGTGTTTAATTGCATACTTCTCATCTATGTGTAACTTCCTATCTCCCCTCAGCTGTGGGTTCCTTGGACAAGTGTGTCTCCCTGTGCTGGTAGAAACAATTCTTGCAGCCTTCCTCTCTTCATTTCCACATGAAGTTTCTCATGGTAGAAAAACCATGATGCCTAGTGGGTATGTCCATCTGTTTTATTCTGTGATTTGAAACACCATTTGGATTTTTTCTGATCAGGTCAGCAGGATGTACTAAGTGAGAGACTTGCAATTGTACAGGCCAGTATTACTCAGAATTTCCTTGGCTAATGGGGTGACTGTTGCTCTACTTTATATTGTTCATACACAAGGGAGGGAAGAGATTCCCAAGAAAAGAACCAATCCAGAAACACACCTGAGAATTTGTCCCACTTCTTGTTCCAGTCCAGTGTAATAACTGTGAATTGTAATTTCCTCTGAATTGTAGTGCTCAGATAACACAGCTGACGAAACATGGGTCTTATCAAAATGCAGTGACTCAGTCAAACACCATGAGAAGATTTGTGTGGATCTACTTAGAAATTGGCAGTCACAGTTAGAAACACCTGAAGTAGGATGAGAAATTGGAAGGAGAGATGATGGTTGGTAGATCAAAATGAAACTGTAGAACAAATGGATAGAGAAAACTAAAAATAAGAATAGAAGATGGAAAGAAATACCTTGACTTTACTGAGTACTTGGCAGTTGTACTTTTAATAAAAGAAAACTACATAAGAGACCACAGGGGGGCAGGGCTAAATCAAAGATCAATATCTCTGTGAATATTTATGTTGAAATGGTCATTTCATGTGAATGGACCTCAACTCTACTGGTCCGTTAGTGAAAATAGGGGGCAAGTAAAGTCTGATGTAAACACAGAAAGATGACGGATGAAGTCTAAAATAAGTACCTAGCCTCTAATGATGAGCTTTATTTGATTTGAGATCGTCTCTGAAAATCCTACAGGGTTTTTTCAAAGCAGCATATGATCTAGTCACCAGTCTGTCTCTTTGCCTGGTTTTGGCTGTCCATAAAAGTGGCTGGTTGACATCATAAAATTATCTTTCCATAGCGCAGTGGAAGTTCATGGCACACATGTAACAAAAAACTTTGCTTTGATGTGGTATGAGAGTAGTAAGAAAATATATAAGTTTATAGTACATACATTAGGGATCACAGATTTGTGAAGTCCTAGAAAACAAGTCCTCAGTATTGAAACAAGAGATATTCACTCTTGAGAATTTCACTGCCTGTGATGTTTAGAGAGAAGTTACAATCATTCATGCTTATAGGAAGTAAGGATTAATTTCCCACATTTATTGTTGGAGGCACAGTGTATGTTATCCCTTAATGAAAAGAATATGTAACATGGAACAGATGATACTGTAGGCTTTCCATAATACAACAAGCAGACTAGATCCAATCCCCTGAGGCTATTTGGATTTTAGGGGATTTAAAATTTTGGCTGAGGAGCTATGTTCATGTTATGAGTCCTTTCTCTGAGCTGCTGTGTCTATAGCTTTTTTTTTTTTTTTTGTGCTTAATGTACACCAACCTGTAATAACTAGGGATCCATATAATAGAAGTCTGTGGCAATTTTAAAAATTACTCACCGAAGAGTCTAGTATGTGGTTTAAATCACCAATGTAGGGCTAATTCCTTAATGTGTAACTCCTCCTTAAGGGTTGCAGGTGATAACTCACGCTTGTAAATACAGCACGTGGCCAGAGAAGTTTCCTGCTGCCTTAATCAGCCTTATCAATTGTATTACTTAATTGAAAATGCTAATCACATAACTATTAAACTGTTAATAATCAGGAATCAGTAGGTCATTAATTTGAAATTGCTATAATCACAGGATGCACAAGTGTAGAATTTCACTGGCGAGGCCGAACAATTAATTTAATTTCCTAAAGTCAAATATGTCATAGGTAGGTATCCTACAAATAGTAATTTAAGTGCCCAGGTGTTTCTTTGCTTTCAATCATATTTATTTACTTTTCAGACAAGCAAATACCTGAGAATTTTTTTATTTTTTAATAACATTTCTGAATTTCAGAGAAAAAATTTTCTGTGTTTATTTCATCCCAGCATGTTTTTTTCCTAGGGCTGTCCAAGCTTCAGCAAGAAAAAAGGCAAGCAAAATAATCAGCAGTTCCTGGAAATAGAGCAAGACTGTCTGCTGGGCCCAGTCTGCCAGTTTTGCATTACCAAAAGCATCCAGTTTGCAGAAACTCAGTCCTTTACTTTTTATTCTACAGGGATTCAGTATTCCTTTTAGGTGCAAAAAACCCTGTCCATGTATTAGAACTGAATCCAAATCTCTATGTGTATTCAATGCTTGCCCTTACAATTTCCATGCAGGAAAGCTAGCACACAGCCAGCTACTTAATAGGTGGTTCTGTGTGCCACATTCCTTGGGAGTGCGAGCAGTAAGTTGGAGATAGTTGTCTTTATTTCTGAAACCTTTGTATAATTTATATACCTTGTTTGCGTACTTGCAGCAGATCCTTCTTTGAAGGGGTGACTGAATCCATGAGGGAACTGCAGTATCTCTGGTTTTACCAGCTGGCTTTGCAATGTTTCAATATTCATTTTCAGAGCAGCCACCTCTGATTCATGGCTCAGCTTCACACTCCCCCCTTCTGGTTAGTTTGTCCAAACTGAGCTTGTGCCCTTTGCTGTGACAACCAAGGAAGGGAGATACCAGAGGAGTTTCATGTGGGGGTTTCATGTGCAGATGTCGCAGTGGATCGAGGTCTCTGATAGGTGTGAATGTTTTATCCCTACCCAGGAAGATCCCACCAGACCCATGGAGACGGTGCAATGCTCAGGAGGCCCTGGAGACTAACAATGTCACAGTTTGTGGAAGCAGATTTTGGCACACTAAGTGTCAAAAGTCAAAGCCATCTTCAGTAGACATTTAATTCCTCAGATTCCTGTGGAAAATCCAGTACATCTCCAGATAGACAGGTATATTTGTGTCTTTTGAATCCTTAGCTATTGCTTTAACACTACTGTGGTTTGTTTTCGAAGAGACTACATTTCTGTAATCCAGTTACACATATACATAGATGTGTCCATTAATATTGCATCACACTGCAATTCCTACTTCTAATTTCATCACAAAAACAGAATAAAAATGGGCGATGCAAATACACCCTTGATCATTGTTCAATGGAGTAAACTTTCCATGCAGCTTGTGAAAAATTAGGCAGAGTGTAAGCTATGAACATCTAATTCCCCCTGCAGGGTGCTAACAATGTACTCAAAAGTAATGGTTTTCACTAATTGCATCCTGCACTGACCATGGAAGCCTTCCACTATCCCATGGCAGAATAGTAGGATTCCTATGGCTTTTCCATTTAATTGAAAGTGAATATAAGGGGCTTTTACTATTGTCTTCTGGGATCCAGTGAGGCTCCCAAAAATTTCAGAATTTTAGACAAAGTTAAAACTTCGTTACATTGTTAGCTATCCCTCACTTTCATTTGGAAAAAAAAAATGAGCCCTTACCATAAAATGTTCAGTAGGCAGGCTTCTCTGGAAGTGTGTCATGCTGCCAGCTCTAAATTAGATGGCAAATGGGGTTGCCTTGCTGTGGCTCAAAACTGAAATTCAGGAAAAAGAGAAAACCCAATCCACAAAATAAAACAATGAGTAACTTCCTGGAAGCTATAGGGTTGGAGTATTTTTCAGCTTTGTAATACAATTTTCTTGTATAATATTTTTGCATTAGTCCAAAAGTGATTGTCTTATTGGACACAGTACACTAGTTAGGTTCAAAGTATATTATCACCTTCATTAGTTAGTGCTTGATCTTCCTACTACTGAATTAGCTTTGAGAAAAATAGGATTTAACTCTAATATGCAAAAGTAATCCTGATTAGACAAGGAAAAGAGAAATCAAGCTGTCTGTTTAAAAACATATTTCGCACATGTGTGTTATATTGCAGTATGTAACTTCATGGTGTTTTATACACTATCAAGCAGTGTAAGGACAGAACAGACTGGAACAGATGGAAAAGAGCAGGTCTTAATAGGGCATGTGCTTTCTCTGTCCCTCTGTGTTTGTACCTGTGTGCAGTGCAGGCTCTGAAGCTTTGCCACATCTCCTTGTGGCCGTGCAGGGTGCCTGAAGTGCCTATTTCATGTATGGAATACACATATTCTACAGAGTATAGAGAAAGTAAAAATGGAGGTTGCTTTAATTTTGAAAGTGAAGTTTATTTTTCGTCTTTACTGGACCAAAAAGAGATTTGAAGTAGAAGTTCAGTGATAGCAGCAAGAAGGCAAAGGTGAAATCCACCGAGAAGAATCTGAGTAAGAGGGATGAGAGAAGGCTCCATCAAACAACAAGAGGAGCCAGAGATGGATAATTGAGGAGAGATCATTTCTTTTGCCACCAGGGACTAGATGATATTTGTTTGTTACATTTTTGCGAATATTTGAAATTTTATCAGGTGGGAAGGAAGGAGCTTTCTTTTTTTACTTAACGAGTTTGGCCTGAATACCTATTTACATTCACAGATGTGGGAGTTGGGTGCACTGCTGGTGTTTGACTTTGACTGGGATTTCTTTGAAGACATTTAGACTTCTACTTGTTCATATTTGTCCCTCAAAATTAAAGGAGTTAAATACTCTGAGCAGGTGGCCCTGTGAGTTTGGTGTCAGCTAGGGCTTTTTGAAACAAATTCTGCCATTTACAAGGACAAATGGCGTAACTTAAATGAAAGAATGTTTAAAAACCTTGAAGGAAATCACTTCTGTGTGGGAGAGAAGTTTTCAGAAGCATTAAAACGAGTTAATTCTGACAAGAATGCTAAGGCTTTAATAAGCTAGTTTATATGCTTGAGGCAGTCAGTAATCAAATGCCCAAGTACCTTATGTACTGACATTTACAAATCACAAACAGATTTATATATTGTGATTCCAGAACTTTATCACGGGAAAATCATACTCTGCTGTTTAAACCAGATGAGAGGAGAAGAATTAAAGATTCATGCTTATGAGAATAGAGGCAGCTGTCTGTTGTTTGTTATATGGGCTGGAAAGCAAGAGGAATGCATTTTAAAAAGCTGAAATAGCTTTCTGAATAAGGTGCTAACTAGATGGTTACCCAAAAGATTTATACTGGGAGAGCACTTTACCTCTCTGTTTCCCTCCTCTCAAGGAATAATTATTTCTTTCTATTATTCTTCATTGGCCTTGCCCATCTAGGCTGTGAGTTATGATACATAGGAATTAAAGCTGCTTCAGAATTTTTTCTTTTGAGTTGTTAGGTTTCTTAAAAAGTAGCTCCTGCTGGTTCTCAAAACACCCCTGATTTCTTATAAGTGAAAATATCTGGAAATGCAAGCCCCACATGAAACTGTGCAAGTTTTTGGGTAATCTTTTTCTGGGAAGCATTTCAGGACAGAAGTTTCCAGAAGTTGGGTGATGTCTCCTAGGGCAGTCATGATGTTCTGAGCTAAGGCATTTAGCTGTGAGGAGTGGGAGAATGTCACAGCAGAAGGATAATCCTGGATTCCCTACAGATCAGGCAAACATCATCACACTGGACTCTGAAGGAATCTGGGATTTCTTTTCTTTTATAGCATATCTATGATGTGCACAAATATTCAGGAGCTCTGTGGTTCTTGTCTAATGCACATAGGAAATACGGTCACAGCTCTTGAAGTGTGGTGCTGAGTCCTCCTTTTCTTTGCAATTCCTGTGTGATTTAGTTAAGAATTTATTCTCCTTTGAAATAATAAGCATGATATAAACTAACATAAAACTAAATATGATGGATGGCATGTTTTTAAGTGGCTTAGTGTTGAGCAGTGTGTGGCATATGTGTGGTAGCACAGCCTGAGAGCTTTCAGAACTGGCTTGTCTTTCTGGCTTGACTTTGGACCTGCCTTGTACCTCTGGACTTGGATGATCATGAGACTGAGACAGACTCTAATTAGTGCCTCCAGGCCAGCCCAGAGCCACAATGCCACCTCAGCATCCCAACTTCTGCTCAGACAGGTTCCTCCATCCTTCTGCCCTGCTGTCCCTCTGCTCCCACTCGCCTTCCTTTCTGGTACCAGACAATCATTGCTGCTCCTGGGCACAAACCCTGACACAGAAGGACGAGAAATTTCATTTTGAACTTGTAAAACTGATAGGTATTAATATTTAAGTCAGGCACTTCTCCTATGGCAGTATGATTTCTGGGTGTTCAATAGAGTTAATGAAGTGATGATGTGAGTGAACAGTTGCGATAATGGGAATTCTCCACTAACATTCCAGCTCCACATCACAGAGTAATGCCATTCCTCCAAATGCATTTGGCTTTCACTCTATTGATCTTTCTTAAAATGTTTTCAGGATTTCATCATTGTCTGTGTTCAGATTTTTGTAGAAAATGAATATTGCTGCACTTATGAATGCCACTGATTATGAAATCCACAGCATTTAAAGTACTGCTAACATTTTCCTGGTAATGGAAGAAATTATTTTTTTATATAAGCAGTGATTTTTGTTCTTTTCTCTTTCGCTGCAGCAGACACTCTCCATTAGTCCTTTCCTTCTTGTTTTCTTTCGGCTTTGGTTTTCTTTGCCCCCCTAAACAAAATTTTAGTGTATTCTGAAAGATTCTGCTCTCCTGAGATTTGTGAAATTTATTTCAAAGGAAATGAAAAAATCTTTCTATCCTCCTGAGAAATGGACCAATCAGCAGTCATCAAAAAAGGAATATAACAATTATTATTGCTGTACAGGATAGTATATTTTCTCTCTTAAAAAAGCTATTCAAGATTTCAGTGCAAGAGTACAAATACTTCCCACTTGCTATTATTTAATCAACAGAGAATACACCTACAAGGCAGACAGAAAAAGTAAAAACATAGACTGTTCCTTTCTTTCACTGAGTCAGTGAGTGAGCTTTGCATGCTGCTCTACAGTCCTGTTGCACCTGACGTTTTTAATTTACAACCCTCCACAAGGAGTCTCAGAGAAAATATAAAGAAGAAATATGCAGTTTTGAGAAAAAAGCATCATGTAGGTTCAGTTTTTCATTCTTCCTCCTGAAATGGTTCACATTTGTGTATTGCAAGCTGCATCTTGTCAGAGCACAGCCCACTGACACCGTGAGTTACATGATAAAATGGCATTGAAATAATTCTCTGCATCTGCTGTGCCTTCTATAGGTAGCTGGAAAATCATCCCTGTAACAGGACGAGTGGGAGAGGATTCCCATGGGGCAGAATGAGGGATCTAATGCCTGGCTAATTTATTTTGTGTACACGATGTCAATCAGACAATTACATTTGAATATATACTTGCTATAATTTGTGAAAAGCTTCAACATTTTCCTACCTCATCCTTATTTTTTCCTTCAGGATCAGAAAAATGCTGGACACCAAACTACTGTCCAACTGGAAATTGTCTTGAGGTCTGAGATATCCCTTTGACTTTCATTAACATTGAAAATGTGGGTATTGCAAGGGAATAGATTTTTACTGCACTATCCCTAACTTTACAGATCTCAGGAGGAAACCAAAGAAGCAGCTCCCCACATTCAGTGAACATTTTTCTTTTTCCTCCCCATTCCCTTTCTGAGGCTCACTTCTGACTTTGTATCTAACTCTGACCCAGTGTTCCTACATTTGAAGCACAGACAGCATGGTGTACCACACATAGGTATTGACTTTGCTGAAAAGGCTCCACATGGAAGCAGCCAGCTCATCCCTCCATTTTAACCAGCTTTTCCATCCTTAATCATGTTATTATTTCCAGTGACTAATTGCTTGGGGGAGCTCTATCTCCTTCCATGCTGAGGCTGTGGAGGAATGTGAACATTGGAGGCAGGGAGTTCGACTGAATATCAAAGAATTTACGAACAACAAACCCTGACAGAAATGAAAATCCACTGCAACTATGCCCAGCAATTATGCAGTCTGACATGGCTAGATTTAGGCGTGTGTGAAAAAAAAAAAGCAAAGAAAATAAACTTCCTGTGTGCTTTGGAAAATGAGAAAGGAAAAAAATTTAGGATTAAAAGAAAATGTATCTTCCTCACCAAAGGAATCTCCTCTGCCTTGGTGTAGAGAAAATTTTCAGGTAGGTTAGATACAGAGAAGGGTCTGGAAAGGAAATGACTGTGGAGTAGGAAGGATATGTATCACTTGTGTTGGCTGCTTCATATATGAAATGAGAAGTACATAATTGACTCGTTCTACTTCCACAGACGTACTTACATCTGTGTTACCTGCAGGTAGGGCATCTCTCTTCTGTCCATTCCAGCCTGAGAAGTGGGTGCATGAGCTGCAGCTTCTTTTGTCTCAGAAGCCTGGGAAGAAGTCCTATGTTGTTCAGCATCTATATGTGAATCAGAGGGCATCTGAAGCTCTCCCAGAGTTGTCTGTGAGATTAAAAATGCTAATGTTTTCCTGGTTATTTTAATCCCATGTTGGTAAAGCATGACAGTGTTAAAAGCTACAGACAAAGAGGAGACAAAGCATACTTATGAGGAGGAGCTCATCACTGCATGGAAACAGAAGTGCCTAGAGAAAGAGAGACTATAAATACTAATAAGGGAAAAGATGACTTACAGTGAAACAAAAGCAAGAAAAGGTAAGGATGAAGATCAGAAAAGAATTCTTAAAGGGAAATCCTCTGCTGCTACAAATCCCATGAGGAATTAATCCCCTGGTGAGAAGTCACAGTCTGTACCGATGGCACTGCACGAAGAGTCACACATCTTGGTGAAGATGCTCAGAACATGTGCTGTCAAATCCCAAGTCTATCACAGCCTTTTTGAGTGATACCAGGCACATCAGCTCATGCATCACTACAGACAAATCCTGATCCAGCTTGTCACCCATGTTATTTAAAAGCTAGTAAAAGGTTAGCTCTAGCTTCTAATGTCTGCTAAAAAAGAGCCTGAGTGGTGCTGGTGCCCTGAGGCAATAGCCCACGTCATCTGGGTAGCTGTGGCACAGGTGGGACCCTGGGTGCTCAAACCAGGCCTGCTTTGGGGATCTCCTTGGCTCAGCTCTCCCTGAGGATGGGACAGGTGCCCTGAGCATATCTGCAGCCAGCAGAGCAAAGAGGAAGCGCCTGACTGTGCAAGTAACAGCATCATCACCATCTGTAAAGTGGGAAGGAGCAGAGTGAAAAGTCCCCACTTGTTCTCTCACCTGTGCAAACCTGGCCACTAAGTGCCTGGGAGAGATGGACTTCTAGGTGAGCTGTGCACAAACCATTTATCAAGCAGCAGGAAATGAACTGTTTGATCCATTAAAGAAATGGTCCAGCTTAAAGCATGTAGGAATTGGCCGAACCATTGCAACATGCATTTGTTCATCAACTATTAATTTATAAATAATCCATCAAACAGGACTTTACTGTAGTCTATAATCCACCAATACCAACCAGGATATACTCCTACTCAGATAGGTGCTTTCCACTTCTCATCTTCTGTTTTTCCATCCTCCCCTAGACTGCATCAGATTATATACAACTCCTGGAGAGAGACAGGCTGTCCAGCTGAGGGTTGCCAGTGCCTGAACAACAGTTGTTTTTGTTTCCTTGCATTGCCATCAATATAAATTACAGAATTGTTAATGACAATGGCCCTGAAGGATGAATCTCCTGGTCAGGCAGCAGCTGTTCTAGCAAATCCTGGTGCTTAAATGTGCTTGTTGGTCTGTGCAGTGAGTCAGCCTTTCATGTTTGCAGCTGTAAATACAAGGAAGGCAAATAAAATGAAAGCTCTCTTTAATTCCAGTGTTGTGCTATCAGCCTGAGTGCCTATTGCATGAGCTGTTCATGGTGCAGAGTTTGCTGTTGTCCCTTGTTTAGAAACAGGAACCACTGCAGGGCAGGCTCAGGCTATGGGACCACTGCAGGCTGTGACTGGTGTGGTTCTGGGAGCTGATTGCTGCAGGGTGTGGCCTTTCCAGCTGTCCACATCTCATTCCACGTGTGCAGGACAGCCACTAAGTAACCACGAAGGAAGCTGGCTGTGGATTAATTTACTGTACTAGAAAACAGAGTCCAAGGTATCCCAGCAGCCTTCCTGGGCAAAGCCCACATAACTTTAGTGCAATAGTTCAGTGCTTGGATTGCTCTGTTCTGGACGTTGAAATAGAAGCACTGGTCACATGTGAAGGTAGGAGCTATCCATTTGTAATTTTGCTCCTAGTTTTATATCATGGCCATTATTTCTTCGTGCTGTTTGCACTATGCCCAGTGCACCAGTGCTCTGCAAACCCCCAGTTCAATACAGCCATTAATGAGAGACTGTGTGTGTATCCAATGCTGTGGACACTCTGTATCTGCTTTTCTGGTTTACATTCCATCAAGACTGGAGAATCTGGTCATATCTATTTTAGAAAAAAATTGTGGATGGATTGAAATAGCTGCTTCCAGCAGCACATCCTGGAAAAATGCTTACAATGACAACAGAGCTAATAGCAGAGGGCTTAACTGATTCCTCCCCCTGACATGGTACTTTATTTGCACTAAAAGCACAGATCTTGTGATAGCAGCCTAGTACTGGGTCAGCTGTGCTGATGTCAGTGCAAGCCCTCAGATTTATGCCTCCCATTTACTGAGCAGAGGAACTATGATTGTTTAAGACATGGCCTTTCCCCAGCTGTTTTCTGTTACAGGTGGAGAGCCAGGCTGGGCTCCTGTGCCCAAAGCAGGTGCCTGTGCCAGCTGGCAGCACTGCCATCTGCAAGGATTGCAGCAAGGCTGCAGCTCAGCTCACCCAGCCCTCCATCTGCATCCCACTTGCTCATTTTTGCACTTACAGCTTCCTTTCGCAGCCTCTCTGAGCGTGGAATCACCACCCGGTCCCAGTTTTAGTGCCATCGCCTTTTAGTGCCAGTCACTCCCACAGTGGCACTTGAGCCCATCCTGATACTGAGAGAAAACACTTCCCTTGGGGAGTGTTGGATCTCCCTCTGTTGCATTGGGGATTGCCTGTCAGCACTTGATCATGCACCACCGTGGTGTCTTTCCAAGTGGGAGGGCACGAGAGGTGCTGGGCATGATTTCTGCCTCGGGACACCACTGCTTTTGTGAGGCTGTACAGGGTGACTGTTGCAGATCTACCTCTCTTAAGAAGTGTCAGGCCAGAAACATTAATGCTGCTGTTTGGAAAAAACCTAAATGAACTCTGAATTTTGTAAGGGAGAAGGAAGAAACTCAAGAAAGCTCTTACTCCTGAATTCCCATTTCTAGATGTTTGAAGAAAACCCTTGTTGATGCAGTGTCAAAGATAAAGCAAAATTAAAATCCTGTGTTTAATGCTTTTCCCAAGAAAATGTGATCAGGGAGACCTGAAAGGTGAGATGTGTGTATTGTTTGTGAAAAGAAAAGAGAAGACAAGCACTCTAATAAGCTGTAAAGGTTTTTAGATATGCCATAATAAACAGCTCTCAACTATACTTAGAGACATATTAGAGAAATATTTTTATTAGATAAATGTTTTTGAGGTTATGTCTTTTTGAGAAGAAGAACAGAAGAAGCCATTTATGAGACTGAGAAGAAAGTAATTGCATTTCACCACATCTATTTGATATGCACACCAGAAAGGCTCCAGGAAATTATATTTTTATTAGGCATTGCTTCCCATTTAGTCCCCTTTTGGCTGGGAAGCCCTGACTGTGAAGTACAACTGTTATCATGCTGGGACAAAGGTCCACCATATCTCTTCTCATTTTTGTCAGATGTAACCTCATACTGGACAGCACCTCTGAAGCTGGGCAATGAAAAGAAGATTAATTTTCAGATCTTAATACTCCATCTCCAAAATGCCTTCTAAGCCTGCAATGTTTTCCATCAGCTGTAGTGCTGGCATACCAATTCACAGACATGTTTAGGACGTGCAGTTGATGTGGAAAGCAGAAGAAGGAAGGAATCCCAAGGAACAAAGCCAGGCTGAGTACATCCCTTCTGTTTTCTCTCTGGCAGTGCAGAAGGGGCTGTATTCACAAGGACACAAGTAGGTCTTGGAACAGCAGTAAAAGACCTCTCAAAGGAATTTATGAAAGTAACTGTTTTATGGTAAACATTTTTTTTTCTTTAGCTCTGACTATACAACAAATGATAACATGAAATCAAACATGACACCCTACCTGCAGGACTTGACTCTGACAGATGGAGCTGTGTTTAAATAGCACCATGTTGCCAGTTCCAATAAAGCAAAATACACAAAAGTTAAAAGCTAGTGGGAGAACTAAAAATGTTCAGTTCTTGGAAATAGACCAGAAAAAAGTGGGAGCAAGGAGCATGACAGAGAAAACTCCTACATAGAGATCAAAGGAAAAAGCTTGTCAACAAAGGAGGAACCCAGAAGGACTGAGAAAAGCATTTCTGAAGTGCTGGAACTTGATGTTATCAAAGAAAACTCAAGTATTTCAAGACAAGCACGGTCAAGGTGCAGATGTATTTAGATTGCTTTATGGGTAAAAACTGGCATTTCTAAGATTCTTATTAACTCTGAACAGAAGTTTTACTGAACACAGCATCTCTTTTTGGTGAACTTTGAGATCACCTTATGGTGTCAATCAACACATCTCCACTGAAGTCACCATATGAATTCACAATTGTGCTTAGCAGGGATCTCAAAACCTGTAGCAAGAGTGATAAGCCTGAGAGTAGCTTGGAGACACTTGTGTTGGTGTTGCATTTAAGAACTTCAAAAAGTTTAGACATAAACCTGTTTTGGAAATATATGAATTGTTCAGACTTTACAACTTCCACCTTTGTTACAGTACTTGGTGTTCTGCCTAAGGTCTCAGTTTCTAGCTCTCGGCAATTATATGAGAATTTCAGCTTCTGTTAAGCTCTTGGGTTTGTGAAGAAAAAACTTGTAAGAAGATATTGACTGAACCTTGAAGATGAAAAGAAAGAATCAGAAGGCAAAGAGTAAAAAATTGCGATTTTTAATTGAAATCTCATAGTTCTGAAGCTTCCGGCTTAGGATTGCTGGATTCTTTGGGCTGGCAATACCAGCACATCGCTCTGGAGAGCAGACTGAGTAGTGCTTGTTCAACAAGAGTAGACAAAGCTGCTTCCCTAGGCATAGTGAGCTCCAAAATACATACTGTCTTCAGATTATTAATTGCACATATTCTTATTCCTCAGATATGTGAAGTTCAGTGATATCAGTTCCAAGCACTCAGGGAACAGAGCAAGGAAGTTCTGCCCTTCACCTGGTGTAAAAGGTCAGTTTTAACTGGTTTTGAGCACACTGGTAAATCTTCCTATCCCCACGTATGGTAGGTATGAGGATTCAAGTTATTTATGTTATGCTGTTAAATGCACAGCAGTGGCTCAGAAAAGGAATGAAGTTGCTGGTTCTGCCACTCAGGTTCAGGCTGATCAGCAGCTTTGGGGTGTTCAGACAACCAGCATGAAAGGAAACATCTCTGACATCTTGCAGTGAGTGACTGATACTCATGCCATGTTCTTGTACATTACATAAAAGGCTTAGGCAGTCATTGTTTCTTTTTCTGCATGAAAAATTTCAGTCAAAGTGAGGGTGATGTGAGTGCTATTTAATCTATCATCTTGCACCATTCATCATCAACCAGATAAAGCAGAATTCTTGATCATTTAGTATTTAGGGGCTAAGAAGGTTTTGGTTTTAGTTGACCCAACACACTTTTCTGTGAAATGGTGCTTGCCTATCACATGATGAGTCTTTTTTTAGTAAACAGATGAACTACATTCCTTTTGGCTACATCTTCTTTTCGTTCTTGCTAAGTTCTAATAATATTTTCAAACTTTTAAATTTTTTTATTATTACTATCCTTTACTTAGCAGACTTATCAGTGAAATATTTGAATCCGAAGGATTTGCCCTGGTGTAGTTCACAATAACCTTGTGGGATCCAAAGTATTTACTGATTTCAACTAAAAGTGCAGCTTATTTCATTTGTTTATGACAGCAGCTGTTGCTGTGGGAAATCATAATGCATTAGACAACAATTATTAGACTCTTTAGGAATATATAGTACCCCTGGATTAAATGTATATGACGAGGCTCTTGTGTTCAGCCCCAGAGGCAGATGTGACCCCCTGAGGTAAATTAATGGGTGCCTTGGAAAATTGGTGTCACCTGTGACTTGTGAAGGGTGGGATGGAACAGGTGTCCAAGGCTTGTTATAGTAGTGGAGATTGGGAAAGGAGGGGTGTAGGGTGAAGGGTTGGGTTTAGATGAAGAGTGTTTGGGGTCTGAGTAGACCTAAAGTGCTTTCCAAGATTTGTGTGTGATCCTCCAACGTTCCCCTCTGATAAGGAAAAGTAAAGGTTGCTGCTTGTTAAGCTGCTGCAAGGTAAGGGATGTGTCTTCTACTGGATATTATGAACTTATGTGGAGGTCCGTTGTAAAATGTCTGTCTTGGAGTTTATTTCTATTGCTGGACCTTAAAAGTAGGTTATATGTTTGTTGGTGATTTAACTGTGAGAGCATGAACAGCTTATTGAGGGAGAACCAAAAGTTCTTAAACAGGGACTAATGAGACACAAAGCTTAGCTCACTGGAACTAATTGCTTTATCAGGAATGCCAGAGCAGTTGACTGCTATATCATAAATAAATGAGTTCTGAGGAAAACTACTGAGACAAAGACCGAGGGGCTGAAGAACTTCCAGGCTCTACTATGAGGGTCTGGATGCAGTTAAGAAGGTTGTGAAAATTCATTGGTCTTTAAACCTGATCTAAACAATGGAGTTTGGGAATTTCCTTGTCAATTGTTGTGCCTTTTGAATTGATAGTGTTGAGGTGCAGCCTCAGCATGGGCTTTCCTCTCTCTTTTCTGTCTATTTATCCCTGCCCTGTTGCCCTGATCAGGAGTCCAAGTTGTACTTTATAGATTAAATGGCTAAAGGAGAGCAAGGAAACACGTGAAGTAAGAGGGGCTGATTCTTCTCTTTCATCCTATAAAAGTACCACTTAAGCTTTTCTGTTGTCTTGTGTGTAGCAGTAGCACAGTAAGGTGTTTCATTGTATTAAGTCCTCTATCTTTGTGTGAGTAGTTATTTGTTTTGCCTTGCCTTAATCTGCTTTTTTTTTTTCCTGTTTTGTTTTTTGTTATTGTAAGAAGTAGTGGAGGAAGTTAGGTAAGTTTAAAAAGAATAAAAAAAGGCACTTTCATCTAACAGAGACATGCTAGAGAGACAAGGGGGAACAACACAATTTTGCTGTAACCATTTAGCAGAAACCAATGGGAAATGCAATATGTAATCTTTCAACCACGTCTTGTCAAAAGCTGACACAGAACTATCATCTTGAAGGATTTTCTTATATCTGTTCATACATAACAGCTGCTTGTTATTAAACTTGATTTTTCTTTCAGAATTATTATATTGATTTATTTGTTCCTTTCCTCTCATCTCTAAAAATCGCTCAATAGCAACACTAATAAAAATCTTTCCAGGACAAAATAAGAGATATTACACTCTTTATATTACCTCATGTTTTATGTCCTCCCACAGTATTTCTTGATTCTATTGGTGGAAACTATAAAATAATTGAGGCTGGATGTCTGCCCTTTTTTTTTTTTTTTTTTTCCCAAACAGTTATTTCACCTTTGCTTTAACTAAAGACTTTTGTTTTGACTAGATCTTGCAAGATTTTATTGCAATAGAAATTGCTAATGTCAAAAGCTGTTTTGTTGTTTGGTGGTTTTTTTCCCTGTCATCTTTGTCTTCCTCAAATATCATTTTTTCACTAGAAGGACAGGTTAGTTTTAGCCTAAAATATAAGTTTTCCATTATAGCACATGAGAAGTGACTTCTGACTTTCACTGTAAGTCTTCATTGTATCATCATTTCCTCTAAGGTAGTTTTGTTTGTACCATCATTCAAGCCTGAATGAAGTAGATTAAAAAAACCAAACACAACAGAGGATTTAACAACTGGAATGTCTAAGAGAACAAACACTATCCTAAAGCAATGGCAAAGCATTTAGGGCTGAATTCTCCTTGTGCCTACTGTGTTAGGTACTGAGGAGTACAGTGCACTGTAAGTTTTTAGGAGCTTAGCCCCAGAAATGTCTTGTAGCAGTTGTTCTGTGCTATAGCTCTTTAAATAAATGCAAATAAAAAGGGGACAAGCTTGCTTGCAGAGTGTTGTCCTGCCACTAGTAAACTTGTGCATATAATGCTGTGCAGACCTGAGCCACTGTGTCTGGGCCGCTGGTGGTGGTGTCAGGGTCAGATATCAGTGAGGAAATCCTCTAAGCAGAATTTATTTGACTGTGCAAATGAGTTTTAAATCAAATCTGAGTTATTACTGATAATTGTAAGCACAGGAGTTGCATTGTGCCAAGTGCTAAGGTGCTAGTGAAGAAATAAAAGGTGACTGATTTCTGTGACTTTCTGGCAACTTCAGCACTGACATGACTAAGCAGCAATTACAGCAGTGCAGCAGAACACTTGTTAGGTGCAATTAACTGCATTTCTCACACCTGTTCTCCAGAAAGCTGCTTCAGTGTGGAACTTGATTTACTTACTCTTTCAAGACGAGTAATGGCATTTTCTCCAAGAACTGAAATGTTCTTCAGCTGTGTGGTTTTGGGGATAAGTGTACAAGCTGTGAGTGCCACAGTCCTATAACAATCAACTCAAAGCTCTACATGCAATGTGTGCATCACACAGTTTGGGATTTGTCTGGATCTCTGTGCATGTGCTTAAGAGCTGTGAAGAACTATGGGAGATACAATGAATAAAAATATTTTAAATGTCTTTTTATTATGTGACCATCTTGTTGCAATAGCAGTAAGTCTGGCATTAACCAGAGCCTGTTCCACACAGCCTTTCCTTAGATGTTGCTCTCCTTCACAAATGGACAGTGCTCCCATATTTTTTTTTTTTTTTTTTTTAAATGTATCAGAGTAACTGTACCCAAGAGGACTAATTATTGTCACCTGTGGGTTGTGTGGAGCACTCATTCTTGTGGCTGAATCTACAGGACAAAATACAAATACTGTAAGATATGAGCTATTTACTCTTTGTACAGATATAGATATAAAGGCCAGATGACTTCAATGTGGAAAAATTATCTTGAAATAATATTCCGTAGACAGAGTATATTTTTTAAGAAACCACAATTTAGGTAGGACTGAGCAAAAGAACTTGGTCAGAACAAGGGTCTCTGTTTCTTCCCTAATACTTCCATCTAGGAGTGCTGCTACTGTACTTACTTTGACCTTTATTGGATTCATATCTCCTTTGTGTGAAAACATTACTTGCTAATTTCCTCTGCTGCTGTCTTTCCTCTCAATGTACTTGGTTAAAGACTCTGCATATGACATATAGAAACATACACAGGAGATGTAGACTCTAGTATATAAAAATACTGCCTATAGATCATGGTTATTTCTTAGAGGATGCTCTATCAGCACCTCTTAGTGCTGTTTTTTCTGCGGGTCTGCTTTGCTGCCTTCCTTCTGCTATACTGAAGTACCACGAAATTCTTTTTAAACTGTTGGGCCCAATTTGCAGAACTGCATCCTTGTGCTGTGTTTTTTCCCTTTGTCCTCCTCTCTGTGGGACCTGTAGACATCAGCTGTGCCACAGAGAAGGACGGTGGAGGGGGGTCTCTGTGCTGCAGGGATGGTCTCTGGCATGGCAGGGGAGCTGGTCTCCCTTCAGTTCTGGATTTAAAGGCTTGATCCTACAGGTTCAAGTCTCTTATTAAAGAAAAAAAGCACCCTTCTATTTTAGAACCTCAGATTCAGTGTTTCAAACAATACAGTTCAAGTGTTTCAGCTTTGCAAGGAGCTTTTTTAAAATCTATCTGTACGGTCCCAGCTGAGCACCTGATTGTGAACAACTGCATTGAAAGTTGATTTTTTCTTTTTTTTTTTTTTTTTTTTTTTTTTTTTTTTTTTTTTTTTTTTTTTTTTTTTCCTTTGAGCTGTCATAGCTCTAATCACAATCTCTGTCTGCAGCTCTGCAGGCAGGTTTGCTGGGCACGGATTGTTCCTTGCTCTCCCTGGCACGACAGCTCGGGAATGGCACCTGCAGGGGAGTATTGATCTCCAGGACTCGCCTGTTGCTCAGCTCTGCTCTCGGTAGAATTTCAGCTTCCGACTACTACACTTCATCTTTTTTTTTTAATACTTTGGGGAGATATAACAATTGAAGGAAAGAAAACAGAGCTTTTGCAGTGGATTTTATGAACTAAATGGTCTTTACTCATTGACAAAGTGCTGGAGATACGGCTAAAATGAGATAGCTTTGCACGGTTCCCCATCTCTGCTGGTCGGGATTCCTGCTGCTCCTTGTAGAAACCCCTCTGGCTTGTACTGCTGCTTCCTCTTAGCTTGATGATACCTGCTGGCAAATTGTTGCTCAGTAAGCACTTTCTTCCAGGCTTTTTTTCATTTAGAACTTACTCTTTATTGAAAATCAACTCCAACTCCTTGTTTGTATCTTTCCTTTCTCCATTGCCCCAGTGCACGTTCTTGCAAGGAAGCAGAGCAAACGTGATATCTTTCAGTTTATTTCATTTTCTTCTAATTTTCCCCCCTTGAAAGCAAGTCTGGTATGATAATTGCCATCAGTTATTTCTGGCCTGGAAGATGTAGAGTGTATTGCACGGTGCAGCTGATTATTGAATATTTCACTGCATAATCAATGTGAGAAATCTGTCCACTTAAAGCTCATAATGTCTGTTTGATATTCTGATATTTCCTAAACAGTCAAGATTTGCATTTGTAAATAGCATTTATGGAATGAATTCAAATAGGGGAATTTGGTATGGCTTTTTTTTTTGCACTCAATTATGCAGGTTAAGTCAATGCACTCTGGTTTATTTAGACTTAATAAATCTGAACCGTGAGTTACTGCAAGGAGATTTCCTGAGCAGTCTGATCTGAGTAAGGGAAATCTATGCAATCAAGGTACTGTGTGAAAAAATTCTCATATCTAGAGTAAGTTTTTAAAACTAAGCTGCATCTGTTAAATTGGAATTGGTTTGGGCAGCAGTCTGTCTTTCTTCACAACAGAATACAGCAAACCTTCCCAACAGAATCCATTAGCCATGGGTTCACCTTTACTAGCCAAGAGAGTCCATGCATTTATGATGGCACTGATGGGCACTCTCTGTCAAGGAGAACTTCGTAGACCACTGAAGCAATTGCTCAGGAAAAAAGATCTCAGTTAAAATAGAACAATGTTACCCAAGAGTTAAGGTTTTCTGTCTAGGAGAAATTTTCAGTCAGACAAGAGTAGTTTAGGCAAAAGAGTTTCTATGGTCTCCTCACTTTTAATTAAATGTTCAGTGGTTCTGCAACAGGCAGGTTGTGCTTAAGTCTTTACCCTGGTAGTGAAATTAAGCAAACCTACAGGAGTTTAGGGTCCTGAGTTTAAGTCATGACGAATGCCCTCCCTCACATGTTGACTCAGTAGCCCCGGTGAAACTGCTCCTTGAACAGTTATTCTGTTTAATGCATGTGAGTGCAGAAATGGATTAAACTCTTTGTATAGCCTGGGATGAGTAGCCTCTTCTGCTCTAACTCATCGACTGAATTCCTTATACAAAGGCTAGGAATATATTTAAAACCTGAAAATCACAGTTGTCCTTTTCTGTGCTTCACCCAGCTTGGGTGCAATACAAAGAACTCTCTTGTGCCTGGGGTTGGAGCAGGTTTTGCACAGCTCTGGCACTTAGCAGATGGTGCTGAGTGCCTTTGTATCCATTGAACCTTTCAGCGAGTTCATGGCTTAAAGCAGACATATGTTATCCCTGCTCTTGATAGACACGTTTCCTTTCTGAAGGTGTTTTGAAAACATGCAAAGCTCTACCTGATAGAAGTTCTCCCTGATTATACTGTGTGCCAATAAAAAAAAAAAAAAAAAATTGGTCAGTTTTACAAAATGTCCTCACTCTATCTGCCGTAGCCAGTATTGAGAAAATGCCATGTTTCTTGCAGGGAAATTATGAATCCAATTTGAAAGTGGTCAGAAGGCATAATTCTTATGCTGCCTGGAGGCTGAAGGAGGAGAGACTGTTTTGTGCTGAAGCAGGTGTGTTTAGGTGTTTGTGAGCTGGCAGCTTTTTTGTCCTATCAAAAAGGGAAGATTAAAACCAAATTCCTTTGGATGGAGATCTTGAGAGAAAACCTGTTCCTAAACAGCAGAAAATACTATCTCTGGCACAGAAGTTGCCTGAGTTTTCACCAAATTATGTAGATTTGGGGAAAAAGCCAAGGCAGTCCCTCAGTTGTCCTCATCAATACCGACTCTGTACAGTTCGAGTGTGATTCTTTTCGATGAGATAAATTGGCTACTTAATGAAAAGTACATTTTTTTCCTTAGTAGGGGTTATTTTGAGCTGTTTAAGCACACCTATTAAATATTGGGAAATGCACACAATAATTAGTCCCTGTTTAAGCCACTTGAGGCAGTGTGAATCCACGGCCAGCTGATGGGAAGCCCAAACCTGAGGCTGTAGCTCTGGGAGGGGTAGTATCAATTCTTGGGGAAAGGGGAAATGGTAGGATTTTAGCTAAACTTAAGTTGGTGTGAAATGAAGATGATGCTTCAAAAACCCACCTGGAATTTAGAAGAGTAAGAGATCCATCCTTAGCTGGATACAGAAATTTTACATACCTCTGCTGCACCTCTCCCAGGTACTCCTGCCTTCTTTCCCAGGCAGTCAAAGCTCTTCAAGTGATAAAGGCAAATGTTACATAATGCATACTTTTGAATATTTATAAATTGCTTACTAGTTAAACTTGCAAATCATTGCAGTTCTCCTGGGTTATTTCCAGCAGTGTATATGGGGAGGTTGTTTTCCATATCTGTGTCTGAAATGGTTCAACTGCACAACAGGGTACAGCTGCCTGTTTATATCCTTTGTTTTGCAAGCTTAATTTTAAGGTCACCTTTGCTTGAATCTGATGATCCCACCTGGCACTGATCCCCCTGTATATGGGAAAACAGAAGAAATCTTTTGGAAATAGTTTATTTTGGAGCTTAGTTGTCTCCTCTGGTTGTAGGTTACAATTAATATTGTGACAGTGCTATCTTGGGCCCTGAGCTCAGACTGCTTTGGTGGTGGAGTCCTGCAAAGACTCAGTTACTCTGAGTGACCCCGATTACTTGTTTTCTCTCTTCGTGGTTTCTCATCTGCCTCATTAAGACTGTGATTTATTCTTATTTTTTGGCTATTATGAAAATGCTCAGTGAAGATGTTAGATTTGTTTTCATTACTTCTGACTGCAGAGACACTTTGTTCTGTCATAAGGCAAAATCTTTGTGTGTTTTCATACACAGTATCTTGCCAACCTTCCCCACAAGTCCGTAAAAACCCTGTAGCAACCAGGGTCAAAACAGATTCTTGGGCAAAAGCTGCGGCTTTCCCAGGATCCTGTCAGAGCTCCACTGATGTTAATTGCCAACTCTTATTTCTGCCCTTTTATCTTAAGCTCTTGTTTGAGCAAGTCTTACGCTTTGTCAATGCAACTGTGCAAACCTGCCCTCCTGTTTGAGCAGTGCTGGTGTTTGATACTGTCAGACCCATTTGTCTTGTCCCCCACTCCCAAATGCAGCCCTCAGCAGTGTTCTGGATCTACCAGCCTTCCTCTTGAAGGAAATTTGTGGTGCTAATACCAAGGCCTGATCCTGCTCTTGAGTTTGTTTGGTTTTTTGGTTTTGTGTTTGTTTTTTGTTTGTTTTTATTTGTTTGTTTTGTTTGTTTGTTTTGTGTGCTGTGAGTTGTTTTGTGTTTGTTTTTTTAATGCCCAAGGTCAATTTACCAATCTAATTCTGGTTCCTTGGAGGGATGATTTTCATGACTCTCTGGGTGCCTGAAAAGGGAGAATTCAAGCAGCAGGGATTGCACATGGATAAATGCTGTGAAGATGAGGGAGGGGGGTAAAGGATACTGACAACTTTCTACTCTGCTTAGAACAGGGAAATAAAAACCTTGTACTGACCTCAAGGGGAACAGTAACATCTAGAGATTCAGACTTGAAAGGGCAAAATATTTTCTCTTATGTTTGGTGCTAGTCTTCTCTCAGGAAGCATTTGGACATGTGAACTGGAGAAGGGAGTGAAAACACATTTGGGAAATCCTCAGATACTGCCATGCTGTGCACATCTGTGACTATGCACACAGCTATGCAGTGTCTCATTTATCCAAACCTCTTTTTGAAACTCAACATGAAGATCAAGCAATAAAAAGCCAAGTATTGCTTTGCACTGCAAAATGCTGGCGCAGCTTTGTGATTATTCGTGTTAATGCTGCAGTCACTGTGGTATCTGAAAACTTGTTGCTTCAGTTCCCAGTGACGTGTATGTCTCTGAAGTGCCAAAATGTATGTGCAGAGCTTCTCAGTGCAAAAATGGAGTGCTGGGATGCTGAGTAACTTAAAAATCTCCTTTGTTTTTTAAAATGAAAGAGTCTGAAGTGGGATTTTATCATATGAGGTTGGTTAATAGTTGAAAATACCTCTCCTGCTACAGAGCCTGATCCAAGATTCCCTAACACCAGTGTCACTCCCATGGTTGTGACACAGGCTCAGCAACTGGCCCCTTGAGGACAAAAATCTTTATGGTGTGAACAGTTATGGAACACATTAACCAGCGCATATGCTTCTTGAAAATTGTCCTCTGGGGACTTAAGACCAGAAGACCACTGTATTTGTCTCATAACTTTCTTCTGCTTCAGCAGGACAGATGTTGCTCCAGTACAGCTTTGCTTTTTCGTGGATATCCTCATAATTTTTCAGTGGCTTTTTCCTGTCTTCATTGTATGAGATATGATACCAGAACTGGGTGCTAATAAGCACACAGATAACTAGTGGCACTAGTAGTGGTGACATAAATTTATAATCTAACAAATGCATGTGGTTTCTTTTTTTTCTAAGTACTTAAAAATACTTTCATGTCCCCCCAGCTGGCTGAAGTGTTTATAGGTACTTATCCCTCCTCTGTGAATTTATTTTAAAAGTGTAGTTTTCAGGGCATTTCTAGCTGATGAGACTGGTTTGTGACTGTTACCCTTTCCTGACTGGCATTCTGAGATACTGTCTTGTGTTTTTATCCTCCCAGTAACTTTACGTACGTGAATTGCTGTGATCTGTTGTTATGCTGACAGTGCATTATTTTAATATTGAGAAATGGAGCTAATTGAATATCACTTTCTCAGACTGTCTACACTTTTTTCTTCCTCCCTTGATAATGAAACAGAGGAGGAAAATATTGGCTTTCCCATGAACACCCTGGGGAAAATCCTGCTGGCTTCATTGCAATATTGAGCTCGTAACAAAGTGAACATTCACAGACAGTATTTTCTGGTTGGCTTGCCTGGGTGGTGTTTTGTTTGTTTGTTTGTTTTAAAATTCTTTATGAATATCTGGAGCTTTTGATGTTCCATCCCTCCATCCCGCTGCCCCAAGTTACCTTGCCGATCTAATTCTGGATCCTTAGAGGGATACTTTCCATGACTTCCTGAGCACTTCTGTTTGGAAACACTTGTTTGCCCACTACATTAGTGCCTGAATACCTGTTGGCAGCTTTGTTTTCAGAGCCTCATACATGATGCTCTCCATAAAAGTGTGTCAGAATTGCCACTTATTTGGCAGATGCTTTTGGGCAAAGAGTCTTTTCACCTTTTTTAGGAAGAAGCTGATTGTTGAGCTTATACCAAGTGAAAGGTGGCTCTTGTGTCCTTCAGCTACAGCGAGAACTAAACCAATCCCCAACATAACACATACAATGGAGAAAACACAGCTTGCCTCACCTGAGAAACCAGCCCATAAAGGTGCTTTACTCTCAGGTTTTTGGGAGTTTCCATTTGTCAGTCCTTGCAGAATTCAGCTGAGGAGTTTTTTCCTCAGAGATATTGGAAAGTTAGAAAACAAAATGTGCTGTTAAACATGGATTGTAGCAAATTGATATTTTAAATGAATGATGATACATTGCAGCGATTAGTGATGGCACAGGAGTGTTCTGGGGAAATAATGAGCTGTCTAAGTGGTCAGGAAAAAATTTACCTTCATTCTGTCACCTCAGATGTGCAGAAGAGAAAAGTGAAATAATTTATGACAGGGCTATGTACTTCTTAACACTGTAATATATTAGACTTGTGATGTTGTGACACTAATCACCAAAAAATTCTAGGGTTGTGTCATAAATTAGATTGTGCTGCATCTGATTGGGCTTTTTGTGCTTTATTCACATCAAAAGGCAATTACATTTTGTGCAAACTTAATCTTACCAGTTTAATGGTGCATGTAAAATATGCCTTTTAATTTGTCCTTTATTAATACCGTATATAGGGGCTTTCTGCAAATGAGAAGCAACTAATTATTTTGTTTCTTGGATACTGGGGGTACTCTTCAGGATATAACCTTTTCTTAAATTATCTATATGTCTGTGTAAGAGGTGTATCTTGATATTTTTCGTGGCTGCATCTGTACTACTTAAAGGAATTTTCTTAACAGTCAATATGAACTAAATGAATAATAAATTGCCTAAATGAACTCAGCAAGCCAAGGTTCAGCTGAGATTCTAGCACAAAACTGAGACAAACACCAAAGTCAACTCTTTGCATAGTGACAAAGGGGGATGGCTTTAAACGATAAGAGGAGACGTATGGATTAAATGTCAGAGAGAAATTCTCACTGTGAGGGTGAAATTCTCACTTCCATTGCTAGAAGTGCTCAAGGCCAGATTGAGTGAGGCTTGGAGGAACCTGGTCTAGTGGAAGGAGTCCCTGCCCATGGCAGCGACAGGATGGAATTAAATTATATTTAGGGTGTCTTCCAACCCAAACCATTCTATGATTTTATGATCTTTTTTCAATATTCTTTTTCGTTCTGTAATGAAATAAACTTGACACAAAAAAAAAAAAAATCAATTTGAGTTGGTGAAACTTCCTTCCAGACAAAAACTAAAAGGAATGATTGAACAGCAAAAAGGGTCTCTACACAAGAAATTAATGACCTTGAAGAAGGGAGCAGCAAGAACAGGATCAAACTCAGCAGCACAAAGTGAAAAGCCTCATGTACTGGAGGACTGATGAAATATTTGCTGGTCTAAGCTGGGAGTTGTAACAGAAACATACTGGACACCAATGTGATGGTGATAAATGCAGCTGGAATATGAATTAGGACACGTATTTCCATGAGAGTTTGGTATGTTCTGATGCCTGGTGATTTGGGTTGATGATGATTTCAGGAATTGAATCTGTATGATGGGTCTTGGTTCTGTACTCCTATGGCTGATCATTTAAGCTTATTTTACTGGTTGGAAAGTGTAATCATCCAATACAAAGGGCTTTCCTTTTAGATAGAAAGCAAATTTTCTAATTAAATGCTTCACAGAAAGCTTATTTTCAAATGAACTTTTCTTAATGAACAGTTCTTTTTTTTTTTCCTGTGGAAAGGTGATAAAACCAATTACTTCCAAAACTTTAAAAGGGGGGGAGGGGGGGGGGGGGGGAGAAGATTAGTTTTTGTTTGCGGTTTTTTGTTGTGTTTTTTTTTTTTTTTTTTTCTTAAATAATATAAGTTTAGAATGGAATCTTAACATTTTATGAAATTCTTTTTTTCTGATAACAAACCCTTATTTTTCATTAGTGATTTCTGAATAATTACAATTCAGATGCTGATTTCAGTTTGCAAGTAGTTCATGTTTGACTTAAGCTTACTGTTTTTAGAGTATATTCATATATCCTCTGATGAAATTGAGCTTGATATTAGTTGCAGCCTAATATCAGGTTCAAGTAAATTAGTTGCATTTTCAGAACCTGCACATTTATTCTATGCAGACATGGCAGCAGTGATTAGTAATGTTATATGTCAGCTGTAACAGTGAACAGGAAAGAGGAGTGATTGGAATGCACACTGAAAATGAAAATAGCTCTGCTTTTCTCATTAAATGGTTTGCAGAACTGATGCACAAAAACAATTACTTGTTCTGCAGCACTCAGAGATGCTGCATTGCAAACACTCACAGCAGCTTTATTTTTAGAATGAGTTTGAATCATCCAGTATGATCTAGTTGTTGTCCACCTACGATAGCTGAGAGACAAATAATATTATGTGTGACATTATTATCTTGAAAAACATGCCTTATTGATATGTGTTTTTCATTTTTATGCAGTTTTCTATCCAGGGCATTAGAGCTGACTTTCCTTTATAACATACAGATCATTATCACTGGCAGAAGTCAACAGAAACGAGCTGGGAGTTTCAAATCCAGTTTTTGTGGCCCAAATCTTGCCTCAAAAGCTGCCATTGCATAGACTACAAGCATTGTTTTGGCTGTGGCTTAGCAACCACATCAGTATTGATCTGCAACTTTAGCAAAGAAGAATCATGTGGGTAGAAATGGGCAGAGCTCCTGGCCTTTAGTAGTCATAAAGCTTTGTCCTTCCAATTACCTACCTTGCTCCTCAGGAGTCATAACTTGGAGAATGCTGGACTAATTCATGTTTATTGCATCCATGGGGTTGCTAAGTATGGTAAAAAAATTAGCAAAAATTAAGTCAAATGAGGATTGTAGATGTACCAGAGTGTGGATACAAGCTAAAGTTGGGGGAAAACTGCTTTTAAGCAGGCTTTTGGAGTAGAATAAGACTGATGGTATCTTCTGATTTCTCTTCGTCTTGCTGTGGGACAACCCTTTGTGTCTTAGAGCAGTATAGATCTGGTTGAGGTGCACAGTGAGAAAAGACCTGTGATTGTGTTTGCTAAAGACCTCTTTGCCTCATCTCTCTTCCAGCCACTATCAGGGAAGGAGGAGGAGAGGAATGAAAAGTAGAGGCTCAAAAATATAGCAGATTAGTGTTGTAATACAAAGCAAAGTAGTTAGCTGCATAATATAAATGTAACTGAAATGATAACTGAAAACTGGCCTAGAAATTAAGGTCAGGAACAACTGGTCTTCCTAAGTGCCTCTGTTTTTTAGTGTCATTCTCATGAGTTAATAGAAGGATTTGAGTTGCAACCTGTTCCATATCCCCCCTTTGAGCTGGATCTTTTTCTCCAGTAGATCTTCTTGGGACTCAAACTAAGCATGTTTGGATATCTTGGTGCACATCCCAACTGAGTCAAGCAGAGTTTCACTGACATCAGTGCCACCGAGCTGGATTTTACACTCAGTTCAATAAACACTAAAATTGCGTCAAATTCTACTTTGATGAAATCAATGGCAGAAGTCATTTGACTACGACCTTGTCTGCACTCAGGCCACTTTATGCTCCTCTGGCATCGTAAAGGAGCAATGAATTATACTGTGACTCATTTTAAAGCCCCTCTGTTCTGCCAGGGTGATATTGTGGGTTTAGAGTAAATGAAATTTCAGGGTAATTTGCTTTAGTGTAAATGAGCACATGGGCCATGCACTTGTTTAGGCTGAAACAGCAATGAGATGTGTGTGTGAATGAGTTGCCCAACTGGTTTTAGTTGCCCTGTGGCTGAAGGGGATCCTCTGCAAGGATACAAACAGCTATTGGTTTGAAGAGCACTGTGTGGGTAAGGCAGGAATGACCCTCCCTGAAGACTCTAAGCCACCAGACAAGTGACTGAAATACGGTGGGGAAAATATCCTTTTCTTTCTGACTGTGTTTTGTCATATTGCCTGGGGATGGGGCTGGAAAGAAGTACCATCCCTTGGGAAACATTGGGAGGGAGGAAAAAAACTTCCCTTCTTTTCCAGGTGGTGCATGAATGGTTTGCTGAAATGTGGCTGATGGCGTTTTGGACTGGTGTGATCTGAAGTTCTCTGCAAGCTTGTAAAGCAACTTTCCCTCCTCTTCCTGAAATAAGAGCAGCAAAGTCCCTCAGAACTTTCTCACTGCAGAGGATTTATTCAAGATTTTGCATTTCCATCTGCAGTCTGCCTCGTGTGGTGTGTGAGGTACTTCAGAAGTAAGGCACGAAATCATATAAACCATTTTATAGCTGTATTGCAGAGTTAAATGGGAGCAGCTTGCTGAGACATAACACATATTTTGTAAAAATAGCCAGAAATGTATTTCCTTTCAGTGGTTATAATTAAGGTTTTCTTCCAGGAGAAAAGTGAGAGAAAGGCTGTTCAATTACACAGAGTGCTACAGAAATGCCACTGAATGAATCATTTAATCCTTTCAAGTACAATCGTCTTCCAGTGGGTGGAATTTTACCTGTTTCAGGCATTTCCCACCTTACATGACACATCCAAGAATAAAGGGAAAGGCTGATTATCCCTGCTTTTGTACTCCTTGTCAATCTGTTCTTGAGAAATACCTGAACATAGAAGTAACCCCCCTACTCCTATGTGGCTGATACACATAGATGTGAGTGTGTATAGTAATTTATTAAATATGTGCAACATGTTTGTATAAACTCTTGCTTGTGGTACCTGTTTTTGCTGTGGGACTACACTATTAATTCTCTGTGCCTTGTGTTTAGGAGTTGATCAGGTATGACCAGCATAACATTGCTCATTAAATCAGTGAGAAAGGAGGAAAAGAACTGGCATCATGTAGGGAAAACATGGGGGAGTGGAGGAATAGAATACTTTGATTTTTTCATCAGTTCTGTAGGTTTCTCCAAGACAAAGACTTTCCCTTAAATGTTATGTCTCTTTACTTATCCCTCCTCATGTATAACTTCACACCTGCTGCTCTGGGAAATGAGAATTATGCTTCAAGTAGGTATGATCTGGGTTACTACAGTGTGGGTAATTTTAATACAGGATACAATTAGTTAGTTAGGCTGGTTCAAAACGTCTAGCATATGTAAGGATCACTTTTTTTGAGATGTTTGCTCTTGGTTTGCAGTGTTTTTTTTTAACCTGCTGTACTATGTGTTACATATTTTAAAATGTTACTTCTTTTCCAAACTAGTGTTTATTTGTAAAACAGTTCTGACAATGAGGATTTTGATCTAAGTAATTTCTGAGAGACTCCTCAAATTTCAGTCAGTTTTCTCTGATGTACAAAAGCAACTTAGTAAGAATATCTTATCTGAACCTAAAATTGTCAGTTTTTTAGCAGCTGTGATCCAGATTCTTTTTCTGTGTTTATGCAGCCATTGGTTCAGATTGGAGAAACAAAGAGAAAAGATAGAACTGCGTTTATTAGTGGGAATTTCAGATTGCTTTCTGAGCTTGGTAAGCTTCAAGTGGGTGGGTGGGTGGCAATTTTGGAGGTATTATTTGCAAATTAATAATTAATAGGCAGTTATGCTTTGGTAGCAAGAGATGAATTAGGGGAAAATTTGAAAGGCTCCAACTCCATGAAAAATAATTCTTGAAGACATAGAGAATTTCATTGTACTAGAAGAATTTTAGACCTTGGTTTCCATGAACAGGTGGTGTTTGACAAGTTACAGCATAACCAGGAAGGAAAAGCATTCTCCTTCCAAGTTTCCATGCTGCAGAGTAACCCAGGTGGTGCAACTGCTGTCCTAAAGGAAGCAGTGAATTCATTTTACTCATAGACTGCTGACACACAGCACACAAGCAGACATGTCTGAAAATTGTGTACATCTAGAAATGAGATTTATCTCCAAGGCTGGTTTGCCACTTTTACTGAATATTGCCTGCTGTAACTGTGGATTTTTTTTAAGGTGAGAAGTACATAAACACAAACATTGTAACATGAATTGCTTATAGAAAGAAAATAGGTTGCTTTTTTTTCCTACAAAATATTTAGTTATGTTTTGTTCACCATTCCTGTAACTGTCTATATTTAAAGTTATAAATCCTTCCCTTTGCAGTGCAGTAAATACTGAACCCCCAATCTAATCTTTATCTAATTTGCATATGTTACTCTATAATTCATACCTGTTTAGTGAAGTCACTGTAGTGAAATAGCTGTAGTGGGACTTCCACTAATCTGAAAGTTTTTGAGTTCCCTCTACTGACACTTTCAATTTCCAAGAAAAAACTTTAAGTTAAATCTTATTATAGATAAGCTAAATTTGATAACAAAGTTTTAAAATGTGTTTATTTTGGGCTTCAATGCATGTGGCCCTATGCTAAATTTTAGCATGTACTTGCATGCCTTTCTGGAGGAGGAGTATTTTATTTACTGCATGGATTGAAGATAAATGAAAAATTATATCCTGTGTAAGTTCTCTTGTAAAAGCAAGACCAGCACTTATGACCAGTACATATAGCATATTGTTTGGTCACTGGGGCTGTGTTTGTGTACCCTTTGGTGTCCTTTTAAAAATGCAGTCAATAGAGCAGACTCATCCTGGGGTTTAATGATGGGCATCATAACACAGTCCATCGCTCCAGGTGTCTCCACTGGTGTGAGAGAGAGAAAAGGATAAACTGGTGATGCTGGTGGGGAAATAGGCTCTTTTATTGCCTTTTTGTGCTCTGCTTGCCACTGAGAGTTTCAGTTTTTGTACATTTGTCCATGTGCTCAAAGGGGCAGCTCTAGCTGGCATGGAGAAGCAAATCTTTTGTCCCAGACGCCCTCATGTTTTGCAGTGTTACCTGGAACAATACTTTTTCATCCATCCTCATTGTAACTTGACTTCTGGGAAATTTGCTTAGTATTGATTTAACTTCATTTCTGTTAGAAGAAAACCTGAGAGCGCTGTCTCTATAGCTGTGCTCTAATAATGGAATATCCTCAATATCTGATTAATACAGCTGGGAAATATACTCTTGTTCCACAGTCAAAGCAATAAACGAGGAGGGGATCAGGCTGTAATGAGAGAGAAACTTTTCAGGCTATTTGATATGTTGAACTTGGACTGATCAAAACAACTGCAGAGTAAAGCATTCTCTTTTATTTAACCTGCTTTTTCCAATAAAATTCTTAGTGGAAAAATACCAGGTAGTTACAAAAAAATCACAGTTTAACCTTTTGATATTTCTTCAGTCAAGGTGACTTGTTTTTAAGTACCAGAACATGTTGAATATTAAAAAAAATTAAAACTTTTAAGGACAGGAGCCACTAGACAAAGTTCCAGAATCACTGGGTTTAACTATTACTGTTTGCTCAGTACCATTGCTGGTGGAGGATTCCATCTCTAGTCACATCTTCTGGCTCTTAAAAGAGACGTAGGCACATCCACAGGGCACTGGCGAGGGTGGGAGCCCTCCTTTTGTGTCCAAAATTTATTACACTGTTTCTTTCACCAGGGAAGAACAATATGATTAGTCATGATCAACAGACCTGTTTTCAGTGGGTTTGAGGGAGCAGTTTTTTCAGTGCTCTTCAGAAAGATGGGCTTGGAGAAGGTCTAAGGAAGCTGCAGCTGCAATACTGGCATGTGGTGGCAGACATTGGACAACCTGGTCTGTATCGTAGGGAAACCAGATGGAGACATCTGGATTCAAAGGAGACATCTGGATTCAAAGGAGACATCTGGATTCAAATGAGAGTTGTTGATATCCCTGCCCTGAGGGATGGGGGATGAAATTCAAGTGGATGTGCTGCTCCCTGGCAGTGCAGGGAAAATGGGCTAACCCCACCATTAATGGGAGATGCCCAGCAGGAAGGATTGACTTGTGTGCGTAGGCTCTTGGCCCTGGAGGCACGTGGCTGAGCTCACAGTGTGTGCCATCACCACCTTGTGACATTTATCCTTCTGTAAAGCTGGTTGAGAAATTCCCTTGCCTTGGTAGATGACAAGCTACACTATTATGTTTTCTCAGTGCTTTCTTCCTTGAGGAAGCAGAGGACAGGGGGCTCACAGGAAGTAGGAGAGGGGATCCTGAGGTACACCCAGAGAGCACAGCCACATGGACAGATATGTCACATCTACCTCATGAATGTGTGTGCTGTGATGGAGGAGTAATGCCAGAGCACACAACTGTTAGGGGATAAACAAGCTGTTTTTTCCTTTTTCTTTTTATTTTAAAACTTGATTTGTGTCATACTGTCATGATAGTTGCCGTTCCCTTTGTGCTCTGAAGAAGATCAATAGGTTTGTTGTTGGGTCAAGACAAAGGGCTTGACAGCCCAGGAAACAAATTGCTTGTATTTCCTTTCCTACTCAAGCTTTCTCTGTCACAGAAGTTGTTAGCTGTGGAAGACAACTTTTTTTATGTTGATGTCAAAATATCTGGAACAGATGAACAGGTATTTTATCCCTACATAGCTCAGCAGCAGTTTTTTTGCATTCAGCTTGTCTTCATGGTAATAATTTGGTATTTTACTGGGATGCCACTATCATCTCTTTTAACAACTACCCCTCTTTGACAAATAAACAGGCAGCTGAGGAAGACCCTCTTGAACAAGCAGGGCTCCATGTTCCAGAGCAGCTATAGTAATAACAGCAATAATACTAATAAGCTTTTCAATGTCATAGCAGCCAGATGTGTTTTCATTGAAGCAGAATTCTTAATTTCTATAGTGGGAAACATATTTTCCATATCTCCTTTGTATGGAAGGCACGAGTGGAGAGGGATTACATCAGAAATCATCCATTTTGTCATGATACTGACTTTTATTTTCCATTGGGTCCTTTTAAGATTTGTATTTTACTGTCTGTGTCAAAGACCAATTCTGGTCAAGACTTACTGCACACAGATGAGCTATAAACAGAGTTATGAAAAAGGGCATTTGAGGCCTCTGTAAACATATATCACACTGTGCTTCTGGAAAGCCTGGACCCTGTGAGTTTCTCAGTCCTTGGTTTCATTACTGTACCTTCTGCTCTCCTTTCAAGCAGCTCCTTAAATCTCTGCTTTGGAGCCTTGGGCTGCACCACAGTCTGTGAACACAACTACCCCCTTGTCTTCTTCCCAAACCATGACTGCATGGAGTGGTCACAGGGAGTATAAAGTCTGAGCGTTTATTCACTGTGCTGTATTTCTGTCCAGTTCTTCTCATACCAGGACTGGTTTTATGTCCAATTACCCTGAGCACACCTTGCTGGCTCTGGTTTATACTGACTAACGACAAAGTCATTCCAGTTGGCTTGGTTTGATGTGATTTACCACTGGGAAACATGGTCAGGAAAACATTGGTTACTTTCTCTTAGTTGTTTCACTTTATGTCACAATCCTTTGTTTGATTGTAGGATTTTTTTTTTTTTAAAACTCTTTATATGTGGCGTGGTAGAAGACACCAACACTTAGTTTTGCTTTAACTCTGAAATCATAACAGGTATTTTAAAATCTGTAAATCTGGTACCATTTAAGAGAATTTCTGTCTATCAGGATATTCTTGTACTTCAGTTTCTGTCTCTTTATTCAGTATTGGAGAAACACCCACTGTTTAAATTGCAAGTGTGTGAGACCTTTGCTGAATTACTCTCAGCTGGCTCTGAGCAGGGATGTGAAGGCTGATAGTAGGACAAGGATGTCTCAAGGTGCTTACGACCACTTCTGTCTCTGTACACACAGAGACTGAAGTTGCTCTGCAGTATCTTGTTCAAAATGCTGAAAATTTTGTGTGGAAGGAGGCCCAGGGTTTGGAGAGAAGGGAGAGACGTGGAGTAACATGGTCTTGATTAAACATCTGCTAACAGTGCACTGAGGGAGGAGTGATGTCTGGTCCCTTAGTCTGATTCACCAGGCACTGTTTCTAATTTGAGGATGCTTCTCAAGATAAGCCCCTAGTGAGATTTAAATTTGAGCTCGGTGTCTGTGCTGTGAGGTTTAGGCTCCCTTTCTCTTCCCCTCTTTGTCTCAGTCACTGTAACCAAAGTTCCAGTGCCTCCTATTTATTTCAGCAGGGAAGGGAATACTTCTCTTTGAGAAAATGACAGTTTCTTGGAAAATGAGTTTTCACTGGGAGGTGGAGATAATGGATTTCACCCAGGTGTTTCTTTCCCCACCACTCCAAGATGGGAAAACAAATGTGGTAGTGCTACATTAGTTGTTAGGATTAATGATCTATGTTGCCATAATGCATGATCACTGACCTTTCCCGTGTTCTGTATGCTCTCGTGTGAAAAATACATGGAAAAATGTCCCTTTCATTCCCTAGAAGCTTACCCTATCTAGTTGGGATATCTTTGAATCTGAGGCTTCTATGGAGAACTATTTTGATTCATGTGGAATATAAATCACTGTGCCAGTTATGACTATTTCTTCCGAAACTGTACAAGTATGAAAAAAAGAGATTGAAATCCTGCTTTAAAAGGAGAGCTGTAGGTTTTTTTTATGATTCTCAATGCTGCATTTCCACACGTGATTTTTTTTTTGCTTGTCCTAGTACATCACATTTATTTCCCCTTACTCATCCTTTCTGTTTTGTGAACCATGAAAAATCTGAGGACCACAGGAAGGGTTTGGTAGCTGTCAAGCAATATTCTGTGGTATTTCATATATGGTGAGGAGCATCAGTATCATGCTTGGAAGATCAGCTTGATAAAGGGGACACAGAGTAGAAAGGTTGCACAGATGTTGTGGGACCTCAGTTCTTGAATTTTGTCGACCAGGAATTTGATTATATTCTGAAATCACTGAAGCAAAGAGTAAATATAAAGCTCTGTGACCAGAAATCCCTGCAGCAGATACGTGCTCTGTGCTACATCTTACAGTTAAACCATAGTGGTGCAAAATCTGCTTCCAAGGCATGGCCTGGGGAATCTGAAGCTTCCTTCTGCAGGGCCTGTCTGTGATTCCCCAGCACCTCGAACAGGAAGGTGGGATTGCTGTTTGCTATCTCTGCCGTGTCTGGAGCAGGAGAGCCTCCCTTTCTCCTTGCCCAGCTGCAGACACACTTTGTCAGCTCTGGGTAACCTCTGTTGCTGTGCTTAACGTCGAGCATTGCACACATTGAATTTCTGTGGCTTGAGTGTATCTGTTTTCTGTATGTTTGGAGTTGTTGCTCATTTAACCATGACTAATAGCTTGAGCAGAGATCTCCGAAGTGAGACTATTCAAGTTGAGAGCACACAAAAAGCCTTATCTAATCAACCTACGCACATATACACATCATCAACATTTGCAGTTGAGTTTTCCCACACAACCACTGCTTGCTTGACAAAAAGATGTATTTTTCTTTCAATTTTGGATTGAACTAATTGTAAAAAGAAATTTTTTGTTCACTCTGATCCAAACAAGAAAAAACCATACTGTCTGATTGAGGGCTGTGTATCAAATACATTCTGCAACAGGGAGGGGTCAAAATTCATTTTCATCTGATTTTTTTTTTTTTATGCCACTACTGTCTGACAGGTGTTGGACTACGAAAAGAAGAAAGGGTTGCTGGGGTATGTTAAGATATAATAAGTGGTATGAGACATATGACATTTCAAATCAAGTCTGCCAGCTTAAGATAATGCTGAGAATAAGGGCTATTAATGCTACCTAGTCTATCTGTCCAGTTTGCTGGTTGGCATTCATGTTTTACTGAACAAGACTATGGCAAATTAAACATACATAACGTCTGCAGGACTTAAAAACATCTCTATAGAGAGGGGAAAAAAAAATGACAAGTTCCTACAGTTAATGTTTAATCAATTTATTGGCTTTTCCCCTTCAAGCACCATCAAATATAGTGTAGCCAGCCACAGGCATTCCTGATTGTATTGTTGTTTTGTTAAATAATAGTTAAAATGGAGCTTGAAGGTAAATTTCTCTTTTGAGTAATTGGACCAATAAGTTCTTATATGCTTGGATGTGTTACTGTGCCTAATGGTGGCTTGAAGGCTGTCACAGTTGTTCTTATCTGTATGAAAATGGAAAACTTGCTTTAAAATCACGTGTTTTGCAGCATTCTCTTGTACCTAAGGGCCAAACAAGTGTCTTTCTCATCTACTCCTGTGCTCACTGGTTGTTGCTGTTCTGTTTGGATAAACTCTGTCTGGGATGTGTTGAAGCTCCTCTGAAGAACAGGATTTGTTCTACCTATTGTGGCTCTGCATCTGGTCAAACGCTTCCTGGAAGCAGTACCTGTTGGTTTCTGTAACAGTGGAAACAGCCTAAAATTCCAGCTTCACGTGGAGCTTTTCAGTCCTTAAAAGGAATTTCTGTAATTTTTTTTTTTTGGTAAATTTTCTGGATAAAACTTGTTAAGTGGTTTATGGTGACTTGGATCACTTCAGTCCAGGATAGTCTCAAAAAAGATTTTGGTGTTTCATGGTTCTGAGAAACAGTAAGTCCTCAAAGCACTTATTTCTCTGCTGTCATCTCAAGTGTAAGACTTAAATTGGTGATGGATGCAGAGAAAAAAAATTGTCAGAAAAAAGAAGAATCTTACATAATTTTTTGCAATCCTATGCATCTTTTTTTTTTTTCCTTAAGACTAGATAATAGTCAGCGTGGTTATTGTGCTTTCCTTGCATTCCCCTTAAGGAGATTTAATATTGAAGTTTCTCCAGAGGTTCACACTTTACTTTTTGCTTTGGATTTAACGATGCAGGGTCTCTTAGGTGTTATGTACAGTTCTTGTCTGTGTACGTTTTCTCTGTGCTTTCTGCCCTTGACAGTGAAGGTACAATGTGTGGTTACAGCAGTTGCTTTTGCTATTAACAGCGAACAATTCTCACTTTAAATGTGTCGTCCCTTAAAGGTGTGTTGTGAGGTGATGTAGCATCATGTTGGCTGTCTCTGCGACCAGGTCCCTTCATGGAGGTGGCACCAACTTCTCGTTTGATGCATGAGAAGTTGCCTGGTTTACAATTACTGATTACAGTGGTGTGATTTAGTGAGCCATTTTAATAAAAGACCAATGTGAATAGGTCTACTGGAGGTGTTTGTGTCCCTAGCCATTGTGGGAGTGAGACTCGAGGCTTCATAGCTGCAGACCGTGGAAATATCCTTCAGACCTTTCAGGAAGTAAAAGGCAAGGCTCTTCTGGAAAGCTGGTAATGGTTGTGTTGGCTTGGACTCTGTAAAACCTAAATCTTGCTTGGTTCATCTTGCAAAGTGACTGTTCTGGGCACTTTTACAGACAATGTGTCCTTCCTATGTCTAATACATCGCTTCCAGCAATGGAAATTTCAGCGTGTATTTCCTGCAATTTCCTATTTCTATCCATCTTGCATCTGTGGTACAGTAACGTTCCTGGAAGTGTAATGTTAACATAAAATAATTGCAAATCATCTACATTGCTAACAAAGAGGAAAACCTGGAAAAAAGTAAATTTCAGTGGCATAGGACTTCAGTATTTTGGTAATTTTGAATTTTCTTTGTGTTTGTAATGTATTCTTAGAACACCAAGCACTGGTAATGATCTGAAATCTTTTTGAAAAGAGAGAGTCTCTGTGACAAGAGTCACTATATATGATTTAGTGACAAGAATAAAAAGTTGGCAAATTATCAACTTAATTGGCTGAAATTAAAATCTGTAGATTACAGTATGAAATGCTTGTATTAACCATGTTTTCTAATCTATACTCTCTATTCTTCCTACCTTCTTCTCTGAGTTATAGACAATTCAAAATTGCATTAAAATACTAAGTATTGAGAATGTCCTGATCTCTGTAGAAAACTGGCATATTGATATTTGTTTTGCTGTTTTTTTTTTTAAACTGAGAAAACAAAACACCAAAAAACGCTCAAACACATCTGTCCCTTCTCCCAACCCAGGATTCCTTCAAACCACCAGAAAATAGATTTAATGTTACCTGGACAGTAGATAGCAAGTTTTGAGCACTTGATGTCCTTCAGAAGAAACTAAGAAGGACAGTCCTGGCACATCCACCGGGAGTGATCGGGTGGCAGAGTCACCCAGAAGGACTGCAGCTGCAAGTAACTCTCTATCTAAGTGTTGTAGGAGACAGTCCTGGGTGGGTAATTAGGAGTGCTGTGACTGTGAGGTTAACAGATTGAAACAGAAGACAGTCCCCATCTTTTGGAGTAGAAAGAGCAGTTTGGCAGCTGTCATTGCACATTGGGTGCGTCTGTGGGTGTGTGTGTGCAGAACGTGAAACAAGAAGACTTTTAGGAGGAACTAATACACTTGCTCATAGAAGATTATATATCCAAATCAGACAGAGCAGAGTTCAGGAAATGTGCCAGTATATATAAAAAATAAACTCGTGTGACTGTGTCTAAACTCCTACTTACAACTAAACTGTCCTCAAATGTCTGAGACTAAATCTCAATGTCTTTCCTGCCACTAAAATTAATGCTTGCACATGGCTGGTAATTCCTGGCCTATGTAAATTCACACCCTTCTAAATTTAAACTATCAAATAACTATTCATTTATAAATACTAAAGAACCCCTTCTTTCCTAATTTCTTCTGTAGCTATCAAATTATTGCATTTTATAAAAGTGCTCTAGTTTAGCATAGGCATTTGCAATAAGTTCGTTCATATGAATGTACAGTTCTCTCCTTCTGACTAGTTGGTGTTGCTTTTGATGTCTATTTTCCACTTTTCAAGGCAAAAAGAAAGAAGTAGTTGCAGAGCTGTGGTGGGAGTCATGAAACCAGCACCGTGTAATGCCTTTAGTCTGCTGTCAATTAGTCACTCTGACACAAAACCATGATGAATCCCATGGCACCATTTCCCTGTTGAGTCTAATAAAATTCACTTTCAGATTGCAAGTCTGTAGATGCCCCTTCTGGTCTAAGGGAATAATAAAAGATGTCAAGCTACAAGTCAAACAGCAAGAAAGTAGAAAAAGAAGCAAACTGCAAAGGTAACAACAAAAAAACCCAACCAAACAAACAAAAAACCCCACCGAAAACCTTGAGAAAGATGTATTTGCAGTTGAATGTAACCGACTTAAGACGTAGGAGTTATTTAATAAGCCTGAAGTTTAGTACAAGCTTGTCATGGTAGACTGTGTTTGCAGTTCATATATCACACTAAGAGGTGTTGCCTTTTGTTGAGGAGAAAGAGGAAACAGCTTGGCAAGGCTTGGAAATACTGCTGCGCATTCAACAAGAAAAATACCTTTTAACATTAGGTGAATCCCCAAGTGAGGCAAGGCTGGGTGTTTTGAAGAAGCCCTTGGGAAATCATAGGGGAAGGGATGTGTCTTAGAGGACAGCTGCCTTAGGGACATGGAGCAGAGAGGCGGGGAAGCCTCGAGAATTCCAGAGAGATTTTGGGTCTGTTCCCCTGGGAGATTGGCTGCTGCAACACTGCTATGGACATAAGAGCTGAGCAAAGAGGTAAACAAAATCAGGGTGGATAAAGCAGTCAGCTCTGCTAATTAGATTCTTTTTTTTTTTTAGGTTATCCCTAAGATAATCTGCTATGTGACTGTTCTCATTCCTGAGTTAATGATTAAAACAAAAAATAATTTCAAAAATGGGGAAGGTCTTTCTGTTGGGAGGCTTCCCAAGCATGGGAAAGGATGTTCTGCTCTGCTCCAATTGTTTATAGGCTGAGGGAACATATTCTGCAAATTCCCCTCCTGATAATAATCTATTCTAGGGAAGTAGATATTTTAGATATTCTCCTGTGTACAGAAATCTTATTTAAAATTACAAAGGATAAAAACTTGGATTTCTTTTAAAAAAATAATTTTAGAGTCAGTTTGGGTGGGCTGGGTTAACTGTGGAAGGTAGGTATAGTGTGGATGGTAATTATTTTGTATTTGTGACAGCAAATTGGGTATGTGATTACTTCCTGATTTACATAACATAAAACTCTGAGGTATAGAGCTGTCTATTTTTTCCTCCCTGAAAAAAGGGTCCAGTAGTCATAGGGAACCTAATTTACATCACCGTACCTTTTGACTCTGTGACAGGAGCTGCTTGACAGACAATATCATAACCTCAACTCCTCTGTTATATGAGAAAATGCTTAGGGGATATGGAAAGTTAGGAATATGATATGGCCACAAATCACTTCTGAAACAAAGCATTGACTCTGTTTTGAAGATAACATGTTGAATGTTGGCATGCTGCATTCTCCATTATTTGACCAGGAATCCTCAGTGTTTATTGAGGGTGAAATTCATCTGTGTGCTGTGAACTGTGCACTCCAAATAAAGCTTCAGTGAGTTTTTAATGTTGGATATATCATATGCTGGCTTTCCTGCATAAGGATGAGTTTTTTCTTGAAATGAAATGAAGACTGAGAGCAGATAAGGTAAAATAATGATGGGATGAAATAAAACTGGTCTATCAGAAGAAATGGCACAGAAATCCAATCTGGAACAGTAAAATGGGCATACATATCATTTTCTTTTGTATACTATTTCACACAAAGTATGGTTGCAACAGGAAATCAATGGAAAATAAAAATTGCGTATGAGACAAACTGCTAAAAACCAAGAGGCTGTACTTTCCAGTTCAAATTGAAAGGTAAAAGCAGCAGAGGGATAACATATGGGTTTCATATCTCTGAATAGCTGTAAATTTGCTCCCTTTGTCTGCCGATGTACAACCTTCAATTTTATTCTCATGGTTGTTTTGGTATCATGTGCCTGTCCTGATACTGTGGTGAATGCAGATAAATGTTCTGCATAAACACTCCTAATGTTATTTCTGTCTGTAATTTCTTTTTGCCTGAAGTAATTTATACTTCATGGCATCAGATCTCTTCCATATGTGGATGAACCTGATTCTTACACCATACCTGTACTGAATCCCATTATGCCACCAGTGTTTGTCCTTTTTGTGTTAACCCATGGATCCTGGTGCTGCCCTTTTAAGTAATTTGTGTCTGTGTATGTTAAACTCCTCAGCTACAGCCCTATTTAACAATCACCATGAAACAGCTGGTAGAAACGAGAAAGCTGCTTAGAGTATGAGATGGTAAAGTTTTTTTTTTCTCCCTTATTTAATACAAAAATGACCCAAGTACTTTAATCTTTTAAAAGACAATATGGTATCTGTTTTACAAATTAGTAACTGGATTTGAATGGCTATTGGTATCCACGAAACAGAAATAAAATCCAAATGTCAGTGGAGCTTAACTGCTAAACTCCAAAATTCATTGTAGATAACAGGATATTATTTGATAAATTTTTGTATCTAAGCACAAAAAGAAATTCCCTCAAAGTTGCTGGCTTTTAACTGCAGAAGGGAAAAAGAAAACTTGACTAATAGCTTTCTCTTGGCTCAAAGTACTCTCCATAGCTTTCCTTACCTTCTCTCCATCTTTTTTCTTTGTATTTCTCCTGCATTTACAGTTTAAAAAAATAGTTTTTTTTCCTCCTGCTCTATTTTTTCCCACACTTGCCTGTTTGAATCCCCAGTGGCCCACTACCTGTGGTACAGCTCCCTTGAGCTGGCTCTGTATGAGCAACATTTGAAGTTACCTTTGAAATATTGAAAAGTGAGAGATATCAGGCAAGTGTCTCAGAGTTACTGTGACTCCAGAGAAGATTAATCAGCCATCTGCAGATGAACAGCTACGAGAATTTGGAACAGTTAATGAATTGTTTCTCTTTCCTACCTCTTCTGTTTAAGTCAAAGGAAATTTTGATTTTTAAACAAAACACACCAAAGAAAAAAACTTCATCCTGTTTCAGTCAGCCAATTGCCTTTGCTAAGAAATAATTGAATTTTTAAGGTTTTGACTACAGCCATCAAGACAACAGCTCTGTGCTTTTGAGATGATAATTATTCAGCGGAAACCTTTTGAGTTTCAAGATGCATGAAATTCTCCAAGCTGTAAACTGCAAGGTTTATGTAAAATGTATGAAATGGAGACTCGTCATGGACAGTGACCCATACAATTATTCTCTTGGTTTATTGCTTTTGTCTCGAAGTGTTTGGACTTGTTCAGCATGCATTTAAGAGAATTCATTAATCAGAAATTTGACTGACTAATGGAAAGGCTTATTTATTTAAAGTGCTCTTGTAAAATCAGTTTCTGACCCAGGATGTTTCACTGGGCTAGAAAACTCTGCCTATTCATATTCAGTGGTATTTCTTTGCTTCATTCAGTCAAAGTGTCTGTTCTACTCTAGTGTTTCCAGAAGGCTTGAGTCTCCCCTGGGATGGAAGCAAGGGGGGGACAGCCATCCTTCAATCTGAGTATCCTGTTATCTGCTGTGCTTGCTCAAGAAGCTGTACTTGAGTTTGGATGGTGTTGGGTTGGGGTTTTTTTGAATGTGTGTGTATGAATAGGTGACCAGTAATAAATATAAGCTGGATGTAATGTATGGGACCCAGAAATGTTTCTCGGTTTCTGGTTCCTAGTATGTGCCTTAGCAACGTATCAGCTCCTAAGAGTGGATCATTTTGCTCTTTTCATGTGAACAAGTAGATGAACAAGAGGAAAACAAGATGTGACCAGGACACCACAAAGTAAAACACTGTGGTTCAACTAGAGAGTGGAAATGTGTCAGCAGGCCTTCTGGAAACACTTTTATTCTTGTAGAGGAAAATCATATTAAAGAGGAGTCCATCCAAACTTCTATCCTAATCGGTTGCTGTGACATTTGATGCTGTTTTGCCAGTTTGGTTCTCCAGTCCCCATGGTACTGTGACTTTGTCATTCAGTCATCTCTGAGCTCTGCTCCGGTGAGGTTGTCGTTGCTGCGTGTTTTCTGTTGCACCTCCTGCAGTAGGATCTGATGGTAATGCCTCTGCAAGACAAGGCTGTACCTTGCTGTGCTCCTGTGTGAGTTTATTTAAAAGTGTGAGTTTCCAGGATGTCTCAGTGTTATACCTGCACTTGAAGCCTTTCACAGCTCAGTAGAGGTTCAGCATCTATTGACTGGATTTGGTGCAAAGAGTTTTTTCTTCTCTGAGCACTTAGTGATATGATGTTCTTTTATCTGTCTTCCAAAACTGTACTGGCCTTCTGCTGCTTACTTTCTGAGGATGGGCTGGATGTGGACACCATTATCAGTAACTTTCTCCAGTAGTCTCTCCCTCCTCTCCCATTTGACAGTTGTGATTCACTTTACTTTGATTATATCAGACAGAATTTTTCTTATGTTGTGTATTTTTATTCCATATTTGTGGAACTATTAGTTCTTCACAGTGCTGGGTGATTCAAGTGGGTTTTTTTCTGCTGTTCCCACCCTCAGGGAATTAATGAAATAATGAAATATTAGCAATAATTAATGTAGTCCTTGAGTTAGGGCAGTTGTTGAGGGCTATGACTTGAACCATGCTCAGTTTGGAGGAGCGTACTGAGTCGTTTTGGTATTTCACAGTCTGAAAGGGCTTTTGAACTATAAAATGCTTCCTACACCTTGTAAGCAGCAGGTTTATTCTGAAATTGCAGGCTGTGACTGCAGAAAACCCAGTTTCTGGCACTGGCTAGTGTGTCAAGGGGGCAAGTCTGCTGTCACTGGGTCCTGTCTTAGAAACACCTAGGAATTTGCTTAGCAGAAGTTTCTCTCTGATGGATGACAATCTATTTTCACTGCATTTTCTGAAAGAAATAATGTGTTTTCATATTGTATACACTAGTATATATTTTTTGTTGTTGTGCAGAAGAGAACTGATCTTACGTGTTTGATCCTGTTTTGTTGTTTGAGTGGTTTGATTTTTTTTTTTTTAATACTTCTAATTGTACTTACCTTAAAGTTAACAGTTGGTATTATTTCTTTAGGGTGGATTCTACTTGGCTCACAGCAGCAGGGATTCTTGTGAGCAATTAAGGCAGCAGTGAATTATGGATATTTACTGGTCCGAGTTATGGAAATGCTAAAAATCCAGGTCTCTTGTGTTTGCAGTTTTATGGAATATTACTAAGCGGAATAACTCATTCAGGATCTTTTTTCCTTGTACACATGGGAGATGCATTATAATTGAATCCAGGTTTGTACAGCACTGGTAGGCAAAAAGTATGTTTCATCCCTAATATATATGTCTAGTCTCCATCTAACAACAGCACATGCAACTTAAAGGAGAAAATGTGCATTTGAGTGGGGAAATAAGAAACAATTTAATGGAAATGTGTAGATTTGGCTTCCTTATGGACGTCACTGAGCAATTCTAGCTTTGGAGAAGCTCTTGCTCGCTCACAGCACTGAAGCACTGTGATCTCCACGCTTGTAAAGAGATGCTTGAGGATGGGAATTGAAGAACTTCCTTTTTCCTTATCCTTGAGACTTTATCCAATGACTAGTGAGAGACTGAAGGATTTTTGTCAATCTCTGCTGAGAGCACTTGATGGAAGTGTAGAAGCCAAGCTGTGAGCTGAGTACTCCTGCCTGTCATCCTTGCTGTGACAAGTTTTCATTTCCCAGCTATTTGCTCTGCACAGACTCGATTCCTCTTCATGCTAAGGAAGATGTGCTGAAATATATAAATCCTTATGGAAACTGTGTGTGCTTCTGCAAGACCACAGCAATTACAAGATCACTGTAAATCTGTTCCTATTTGAATTCTTGATGAGAGCTTCATTAGCTTCCTTCTCTAATGATTTTATGAAATAGATTTGTTTCATTTTGGTCTCATGAGTAACCAAAGGTGATGATAATATGGATAATGAGTCTATCAGAGATGCATTTGGTATCTCCCAGGCAGGTATTTTCACATCATCCCCTTAATTTGAGGGGATTACATTTTCTTCAGGTCTCCTTCCACAGATTTTACTAAAAATCTTTCATCTCATTTTCCTGCCTCCTGTTCTTTGCCTATGCTATACTTTTTAAAGGTCATAACAGCTGTCCCTCTTTGCTTCATTTTGCAAAAGTATCCTCTACCTCACTCCCACTGATGTTTTTGAGGGCCTGGGTGTGTTTCAAACTGTTTCCATTTCAATTATAAGAAGTGAAATGCTCAGTACCTACTGATAGTGTCTGTGGCATTTCTCAACACAGCAGCTTGTGGGACATAATGTTAGAGGAGTAGTTTAGGGGAAAAGGCTCTGGCTACTTTTGGGAGAAATCACAACTCTGATGACAATTCATTCAGAAAATGTAAAACTTCTATACCATGCACCTGCTAACAACTTCTTATTAAGCAGCAGCACTTGCTGTCTGTTTGCTCCTGTCAGGGTGTAGCTGAGTGCTGTCAACTTAAAGCCAGGCTCTCAGATGACATTTATTGGTTTAAATTGTGGTCGAGTCTCCTGCAGAGACAAAATTAACACTGACATAGAATCAAGATGGTGCACAGTCAGCTTTGCCCTTTGCAGCCTTTCCTTTGTGAGAAAGGGCTGTGACCCCCAAGGACATTAAAGAGAAAAAAAAGTTAATCTCAGATAGGTTTCAGTCCTCCAGGCAGTGAGAGGGAAGAGCTATCTGTGATCTGTTACTCTGGACATCACTGATGTTTAAAATTAATAGTGGTGAGCTCTTGGGCAAATAAATAAACTAGCTCCAGACAGTATAGCAAGTAACTGGACTTGAGTTTACTAATTTTGCTTTGGATCAGTTGTGTAGTTTCATTGCACTTGATAAGAGACTTAGCATCTTCCTTAGGCTGGTCTTAGCAAATGTAGAACTTACTGTGGATTTGCATAAGAGCTGGGAGGAAGAAGTTCACTGCTATCATGAGACACAGCTGTTTCATGCTCTGCTGAAAGGGTTTGATCTTGATTCTGAGTGAACGTCTGAATGCCACGTTGTAGGTTGGATCTGTCAGAGGAACACTGTTTTCAAACCAGGAGAGACATGGGTATTATTGTTGTTGGCAGGGACTGAAAATCACTTACAAAAAGTCTTCCTTCTTGTTTCTTTAGTTTGGGCCGCTTCCTTACAGAGTGGGGAAGAAATGAAATAAACGCCCTCTCTTCATCATCACACCCTGTCAGTGGGAAACCACAAGTTAAATAGAGCTCAGCTTTGTGGTCGGAGGCTCTGTGTGCTCTCACGGCACCACAGCTACTGTCATTTCCCTGGGGGTTATTGCTTACTGACCATCCCAGCACAGCTTGCATGGAAGCAGCATAGTTGCCAATGGGTTTTCAAGCCTATGTGGGCGTCATAGTAGTTTATTATATTTGAAGAGCTTTTATTTTACTCTAAATGAGCTTTATTGTGGGGTGTGTGTATATTGTTCTGAACAGGCTTTGTGATATGTACAAGTCTCTCTTTCCAGAACACACTTCATTCTGTTTTCACTTGGGGACCTGTTCTGCAAGAAAACTGAGAAAAGAGGGAAGTGGGAGACACAATACATCTTAATCTTGTGTATGTGTGTGCATGGACTAGTTAACTGGGTGTTCTACCTTGCTGAAGTCAGATCTACAGATTGATCAGTTTTTTTCTCTTAGCTTATTTGGAAACTGAACACTCTAAGTTGATTTTTTTTTTTTTTTAAAGAATTGCATTTAATAACTCTATAGTATTTCATGAAAGTATTTTTTGGAGCTCAGTGCTTCCCAGGATGTTCCTGCTTTGTGTTCAGTGGGGGTAATATGTATGACTATGCCCATCCCTGTGAAGAAAATAGGCTTAATTTTTAAAAAAACCAAATGTATCACCCTCAGCTAAAACCATATGAAAATATAGGTGAGTTTTGGATCAGCTTTCACTTCGCTTCATTGTGGTAGACTAACAAGAATAATTTGACTCGAAGGAGCATTAAGATGTTTGGTTTTAGCAAACAGCAAAACAAAATGTTTTTGATGCATTTCTTCTGAAGCTTCCATTTCAGTGAAAGATTGTGCTGTCAACTCTTTATCCCAACCTTAAAAGAAAACTCACTGTACACTACTGGAATTCTGAAGTGCACTTAGATTCCTCCCATCTTATGAACTCCAGTTTGAGTTCTGATGTGTGACATAGATCTAGAAGCAGAGGACTGATTAAAGCAGCATCACTGGAGCTATTTCTGTTCCTTTTGATATTCCTTCTTAAAACTTGTCTGTTACCTTGAAGGCCTTTGTGTATACCTGAAGGAGGTCTGCAGCTGAAACTCTCCAACACTTAAGAATATATTGCAGTGAAACTGCTTACTTCTAGATGTTTATCATAGCAGAAGTACAGTACTGTGGTAATTAAAAGCTGGATAGTAAGATGGGTCTGTGTAACACGCGGGGTAAATTGGAATGAAAAGCCAAACAACCTCAGCTATATGATTATCCTTCCTCATCAGTGCTGAGTTTTTTCTTCCTTCCCTAATAGTTGACCACATATTCTAAGAAGCTGATAATTATAGCAGTTAAAGGGGCTGTGTGGGGACCATGGGTTTCTGCTCAGACTATCCTGCAGTTTGGTGCTTGGCTGGGGGAAAAAGAAGGGTGCAGGGGACTTTGCCTGGAACAGAGTGGCTGAAGCTGCAGCAGCTGCTGGATCATTGTGTGGTTGAATCACTTGGAAGAATCTGATGGGTCATAACTGTTTGCTATTTTCTCAAATGGAGCATTTCAAAACTGCTGACTTGACATAACAGCTGCATTTGATGGAACTTCCAGGGAGAGTTTTGCTTCTGAACCTCCTAAAACTCTTCTGAAATGCTGTTGACCACAGCAATGAGTTTAGTATTGACATTAAGGGTAGATTTATTGCTCTTAAAGTTTTTCTTCCTCCCAACTTATGAGGTCTTCGAGAGCTGAGATTCAATAATTCCTTGTAAATGGCTACCTTGGCTTTTGATCGAGCCTTCTTAAGTATGATATATTACTAGCACTGAGTGCAAACATATCCCTTCTGTTGTTTCAGAGAAGTACTGTGTGGGTTTTCTTGCTGACAGGAAATTGGAGAACCATAAAGGTATGAAAATCTAGTGAGATTATAGCTGGATTTGACACAAGTGTTGAAAATTCTCCTTTCCCTAGCAGGAGATTTTGCTTTTGGGAGTGGAGATGTAGATCAGAAGCTGCTATTAATGTAATAAAGCTGTTGTTAAAGACAGAAAGCTCTTTGCACATCACATTGACTTACATGTTCAGCATACTTGCAGCAACAGCTTGCAGCTCCCTGGCTGCTTGCTTAGATGCTGTTTCCTTTACTCTTTGTGGATTCCTGTACTCTGTGCATGCAGTAGGCACCACTTTGTCCTGTGTGTTGTGTTAGTGCATGCTGATGTTGTTGTCAAGATCTGAGTGAATTTCTGAGTTTATCAGTTCTTAGGGATTGGGTAGGACTGCTACTCCCCCACGCTCTTTGATCCATGGGAGTCTTATTTGTTGTCTCCTAGCAAAATTTTTTTTTCTTTAGAAACATTTTTCTCTTTATTCCGTTGTCTTCCCATAATTATTTCTCCATTGATACCCAAAGTGCCTGTGAAGCCTGGTCACAGGTGTTCAAACAGGAGGGGACTCTGAGATTAGGTGAATATAGGTGATTTTTTTCCATCCCTAGTAGCACATGGACAGAATCACAGAATGGGTCAGGTTGGAAGAGACCACAGTGGGTCATCTGGTCCAACCTCCCTACTCAAGCAGAGTTGTCCTAGAGCACATGGCACAGGACTGAGTCCAGGAAATTCTCTTTTTCCTTTTTCCTTGTCCCTTTTTTTTCCCCCTCTGATTTTAATCCCTGACTGAATTTTTATCCTTGACAAAAAATTGTTTACGCTTCTTTACTTCCACTCTCCCAGCGGCATTTCCCTCACTTTCTATATCTCATTTCCTTTTTATGTACTCAGAAGAGGGATGTATTCCTGAAGGTGAGGTGAGAGTAATATGCCTTGGTGACTTTTCTGAGGCAGACTTCTCCTGACCAGGGTTGACCTCACAGGAATATTAGACTGAAAAAGATCGTCATCCCCATCAGCTGATGGTAGCCAGAAGCACCTGCTGTACCACCACAGCCTACAAATGACTTCCTGATCCATGTCATAGACTAAAGCTATGTAATTCAGGTGTAGGAGTCAGGGTTATGCAGTAGTACAAGGGGACTAAAAGTCATCTGTGCTGTTTGCAATGCCCTAGTTCACTGCACAAGGTAGGATTTCATTTAGAAAACATCCTTGATGGTCCAAGATGATGAATATGCTGTATGGTAGAGAAGACAACAGTACAGCATATCAGAACCCTGATAAGGATCAATAGGCAGATGTTTGATTTATTGACCTGGTCTTTAGGCTCCTGAGCCTGTTGGCAGAGCCCACCAACCTGTTATCTAAAAAATGTGTAAAGTTCTATGGCCATCAGGGTAGCTTGTAGTAGCCTGATCCTTGTTACTCTTCATTGTATTGTCTCAACGGAAGCTTCTCTTAAGATTCTGAAGGTTTGAATTTTATGTTCCGCTTTTTATATTATCAAATAATTTTGTAACTTAAAAAAGACAAAAAGGAAAGAAACATTTCTGTTGACTGTGTGTTACTTTGTTATAAAACAGGAAAAATGTAGAATGAAGCCTTAGATAGCTGCAAGGCAAGTTTAAAGGAAATGTGCCCTTTTATTTTTAAATTCATTTTGATTTCACGGAAATAACAGGTCCAGTACATGTAGACAATTATAGCAGATGCATTTGCAGAAGCAGAGAAATCTTTTGTGTGCCTCCAGCCCTTTCCATTTTTTATTACAATCACTGCATTTTCTTCTTAAAATGCAGACAAGTCAAGGGAAGCATGGCTGTCAGGATAAAATAGCTATGGGATAATTTTTGTCTGCCAGACCAACCAAAATCAATCAGTATTATTTAGGGACCAACAGCATTAAATAGCTGAGAGAGGTTTCTAGACTTTTACAAAATGTTTTGTTTTTAGGACAGCTAAGGGAGGAGGCTGTTGAAACACCCTGAGGTAGTGGTTTTAGTTTTCAAATTTACACACTGGTTTCAACAATAGTTTGAGGGATCCATCATCAGTGGTGGGTTTGTGTCTAAATCTTCAAAAATCAAACCTGTCAATATTGAAATTCACTCCAGTTTTACTACATGTTCTTGAAAGACAAGAAGTCTTAATACTTGCATATATGACATAGAAAGAATGTTTCATGGAAATATATCTAGCAGAAAAGAAACACCCACTGTGTTTCCTATCAATGAAGTGGAGCTGGATTAAAATAGAGATCAACCAGTTTCACTGATTTACCAAGTTCTTACCAGTGAAGTGTTTCAAAGATTTTAATAATTTCCCCTTGCCTCTCCCTAATAACCCTTCTTGAATGTTGCTCAGGATGTAATGATGGATCCTGCTGGACACCTCTGAGTTTTCTACAAAAACAGTCATTTGTCTGTCAGATACCAGGAGAACATCTCACTTGCTTTCCCTCCTGAACTCTGAGCTGTTCAGCTCAGCAGTATTTTTCACTGGCAAAATACAGTGTCCCACAACCTGGTTTAGAAATCTTGTGAGAAGAGGTGTCAGTCCAAGTTTAAACTTAAACCTTTTCCCTGCTTTTATCTGGGTCTTAGCCCTAAACATCTGAATCAGTGTAGAGGAAGAGATGAGAATGTGTGGTGAGGTTGGGCAGAAGAAGCTGAAGTTGAGAAAATTGGGAATCCCTGTGTGTTCTCAGGAACAAGGGTCTAGTGAGGTACCTCGTGCCGAGGTAATTGACTCTGCAAAACAAAAATTAGTGGTTTTATTTTGAAAAGGCAGGATGTGAGAGTGTGTGCTACCTGTATTCTGAGAGAAGACTAAGGTGTGATGAGGTACAGGTGGAGATTTCAAATCATCCAGTGAAACTGGACAAAAAGTGCTTCTAAACTTGACATTTTTTAAACACAATATCCCTTTGACACTATTCATCTCAACAGAGTCTGATTCCAGACTTTGCAGTGATGTGCAAATACTACATTTTGCCCATCCCAAGGAAAAAAACTCAAACAAATAATATTTCTTTAGGCTGAGGAGTTTTCTGCCTTGGTGCAAGGAGTTAATTTCTCATCTTTCTCTTTCAATTATGGTTGTTACTTTTCCTTACCCTAATAGCCTTGTTGACTATTCAAGCCCTTGCTTTCCCAAAGCCAACTTCCATGATAATTTTTATCCAAGATGAAATTCTTAGATTAAAATCTGATCACTTGACTACATCTTAAGTCAATTTAAGTGGG
>NW_020956519.1:117890-126619 GCF_003031625.1 Empidonax traillii
GTTAATTTCTCATCTTTCTCTTTCAATTATGGTTGTTACTTTTCCTTACCCTAATAGCCTTGTTGACTATTCAAGCCCTTGCTTTCCCAAAGCCAACTTCCATGATAATTTTTATCCAAGATGAAATTCTTAGATTAAAATCTGATCACTTGACTACATCTTAAGTCAATTTAAGTGGGCTTTTTTTTTCCACTTCAAAGAACAATAAACCCAGCTGCTGCTGATGATAGAATTTATTAAAGAAAGAAAGGAAGTGCATATTTGATAAAGTATACTGGTACCATCAGTAGTAAACTTGTTTTTAATTGAAGGTGCCAACATTTAATTCACTAAAAAGCATATTTACGTATTACCAGATTGATGTCTGGGTTTGCCACAAATTCAGTCATTCATGACAGAAATGCATATTAATTTAGGACTTAAAGCCATCAGAATATTTGTCTACAAAACAAGATCCAAATAGAAGAGTTTGCATTGCAACAAGTTAAAAAAATAAAAAATCAAGGGCTTTGAGAAAGATCTGATTTCATGAGATCAGAACCTCAGGGTGCAGAAAACCATAATTCAGAGGGGACTGTCTCTACATTGCTTACCAGCTCCCTTCTTGCTGCAAGGGACCTCTGAAACCCGTGCTGCTTCTGCCCTTCTGCCACCTTCAACTCATGTTTAACCTTTCAGCTCTTTCTCTTACTCCTTGAGAAACTTAGTCTTCTTTATTATGGTAATAATTGTTTAAACCAATATTTCACTTTTCTGTTGCCCCTCCCATACCATGCCTATGAAAAAAACGCCAAATATGGTAACAAAGGATTATATTCCACTTTCTTTTGGTCACCTTCTCTCTCATGCCTTGCAGCTTTCCATCCATGAAAATTCTTTATTCTCCCTTTATCCTTGCCACAGTTTCATGACACTTATTTGCAGGCTGCCCATCCTACCTTCTCCTGTCACAACTAAAGCACAGGGCTTTTGGACAACCGCAAGGACGCTGCAGAAGTTGCATTTTTTTTTTTCTTGGAGACTGGCAGGATAACACCAGGGTTTGCTTTGGTTGCTTTAGCCTTGAAAGCAAAATTGATGCCTTTACCTGTTGCCACCCTGGGGATGTTCACAATTTGAGGGCAAGTTATAGAAGAGCAGACAGAGAAGATTAAGTGACTAGAGAGATCTGATTTATCAGGTAAAATTAGGAATGCATTATATTGAGACTGGATATGCAAATAGAGCAGGGGACACGATAACTATCTTGAAATACTTGCTCAGTAAAGACTAATGATGGTGAAAAATTACTATGGAGAGGAACAGAGGTGTATAACTGAGAATAATGGGTTGAAATTAAGAAAAATAAAATGTGGGCTCAGTGCCATGATAAAGCTTCACTAAATTGAGAATGCAGGAGAGGAAGAAGTGGTGAAAGACTCATCACTTAAGACAGTTTAAAATTAGACATGAAAAAGTAGTAGAAAGTGTACTCTAGAGGGCAATCCTTCACTGGCATGGGGATAAGAGTGGATGTTCCCTTCCATTTCTAATTTCTGTGACTCAGTAGTGCTGTGATTAGGTGATAATATTTTTATCTTGTGCAGACCCAAGATGCTACTTAATATTTTAAGGGAGCTTTTAAAATAATCTGTAGTAGCACTGAGAGTTAGCTTTATCAAATAAATTGAAATACAGCATTATGAACCCTAGGTCTGTCCCAGGGAACACTGAAGGATTTAACATAAAAATAATAAGAAAAATTATATGACAAAATACTTCATGTGGTTTCCTCACGGGCATTCTGAAGGCTTGGGTCAGCTGTAAAGAAATGGTCTAAGCTCTGTTGACATCTCTTCCTTTGTGAGCTCTGGTAAAGTTAACTGACTGCCCTTCGTTCTTTCACCAGAGGAGCAAAATGTCAAAAATATGTTAAATGGAAACTTGAGCCCATGCGGTTGCTCTCTCTTGTGCACTGTTCAAAAGAAGCAAAGAAGAAAGTTGAACAGATTTTAAAAATGGTCCTTTTTGACCTTTACAAAAGTAGTGAATTCAATCCCTTTAGCCCAAAAGATCCTGCTGGTGAAAAGGATTAGTAAGGGAGAGAAAAAAAAATTCCATGTGTCAGGATTGGTCAAGCTTTTGTGACCCAGCACTTGCAGCACAGTTGTTAAGTCTCCTTTCTTCAGAGGGTTTCATTTTGTGATATATTTTAGACTGATATCTGAAAATTGCAGGTCACTGTTTTTTGTAAGGAGCAAAATCTTTAAAGGGCTGATGATAAAAAAAAAAACCAACAAACCCAAATCATAAAACCTCAACAGACTTCCCTCCACAATCTGTTCCCATATTGTTTTGCCTGAACTTGATCTGTGTGAATATCTTGACATTGATTAACAACCCTTTCCTCTGTGTTTTTTTTTCTCTATGTGTTTTTTTTTGTTTTGTTTTGGTGTTTTTTTTTTTTTTTTTTTTTTTTTTTTTTTTTTTTTTTTTTTTTTTTTTTTTTTTTTTTTTTTTTGTTGGTTTGTTTTGTGTGTGTGTGGTTTTTATTTTTTTTATGTAATTACATGTAAAAAGGCTAATGGTCTCCAGGAACTTCTTGTCCATACAAACCAAAGGAAAACTTAAAATGGTTTTAGAAAGGAACAGACATCAGGGGAAAACAGTTTCCATCAACATCTGCCAACAATCAAACAAATTTTACAGCTGATCCAGTTCCCAAATTCATCTATCCCACTTTCAGGGAGTCTAATTACTAGGTTTAAAGGCTACTGTTACTATATTGCTTCTGGTTCCAAAACTTGATTACTGGAGAAATCCCGGATGTCTCGGTTTTTGTCATGTACCCTAAAAGAACACATAGTGGTATTTGGGACTAGTTGATAATCTATCTTTTTTTTCTATAAGAACATATTTTCACCCAGCTGAGGGCTACAGTCTGGAATTGCTTTTAACAACTTGCACAGATTTGCACTAAGTGCCACTGTGAGGATACGATCTAATGGTTAGATGCAATTGCAAGGATACAAACTCATTTGGAGATGTTTGACAATGCTGGAAATTCTAGTGTTGTTATGTTCACTGAGCACATTAGTGGGACAAATAGAATTGTCTTGGCACTCCTGAAGTCATTGAGGGTTTTGCCATTAATTGCATTTTCGAGTAATGTAGCCCATAAGGAAAAACACATGTTCTTCTGAAGTTATTTATTTAATTGTTTATCTACATTGGAAAGACAACACAGAGCAAAGTGAGGTAGAGAAAGGAGGGAGGTGTGAGGGTAAATGAAAAAACGGGAGGGGGAAAATAAGTTATGTTTGTTTGCGTGTCTGTGGCAGCTGTGGAGATAGCACTGTGATTTAATAACCCCACAGTGTGCCATGTGTCGCTTCTCTATTGCACACTGATGTAATAATGCGACGGGAAGTTGAATTATTTGTCATATCATATATTGTAAGAAGGAGCTGCCCAGAAGTAAACAGCTGAAAAGTGTCTCGATTACAAATTGTGAGGCTAACAAACAGGAAGGCAAAGCGGCAAAAAGGAATTGCTGCTGTCCTGTTGTCTCTGGTGAGCTGATATACGTTATTCTGAGCAACTGCACTGCGAAATGCGGCGTCTCCAGTAATGACAATGTGTGGTACAATTGTGTCTTGTTATCTGTAATGGTTTGCTATAAACCATAACACCATCCTGAGATTCACGGGAACAAACGGTGGGGTAACGTTGTGTTCTGAGATTGTTTTAAATAGGCTTGAAATTATTCTGTTGAACAAACAAAGTGGCCGAAATTTGCATGAGGGCTTTACCTAATTTAAATGCAATTCAGGTTGTTAAAAATGCCCACAATCCCCTTTATAATCTCTAATTCGTTTCCTACTGGGTCATCGCTAAGTTTAGCCTGATCACATCTATTTCTCAGTGACATCTGCAGCTGCACAGCCACCTGCCTCTCTGCATGCTCTCATTTATTTGTACAAGGTGATGTCTGCAAATAAAAGATTAGAAGCTCGGGCATAGATATCTCATGTAGCCATTGATCAGGGAACTGCAGGTTTCTAAAATCAGAATTCTTCCAGTGTTAATTTCAGTCCCATTTATAGGATGAGATTGTTGGCTTCTCATTGTTGTCTCTAGTGTATTGTACTGCCACGTGATTTATACAAAAGAAAACCCCAAACCAAACCCAGAACTTGATCTAAAAGTAACAATTACAATGCTGAGTGAAAAGGAGGTAAAAAATACTGCAATTAATGAATTTTTGCAGGTAGGAGTTCCCCAGTCCACTTTGGAGCTTGGATACTTATTGCCTTGAGGTGCAAAGTGGTTTAGGACAGAAAACCCGTTGAGAAATCCCAAAGAGGGAAATTATTTGACTGCAGGATGACTTGCTTCATTTAGACTCCTGACTATCTATGAAGTGGCTACCCTTGAGAGATGAAGTGGATGCCCACTGATGCTGCAATGAGAACAGCTTTGGGATGCATATGGGTGTGTCCTCCCAGCATCTCATCTGAATATTTTTAACAGCCTCCAGGCTGGAAGCTGAGTGACGTGACACTGTCCTTTATAATAGCTAACTTTTAACAGCGTTTATGTACAGTAGAAGTGGGAAGATATGTTGTTACCTGCTCCTGGGAGGTGATGGATATTGGAAGAAGAGGCAGAAATCAGTGTCTGCAGGGTGCAGGTGTGTTAAAAGAAGCAGCAATTATGCCCATATGATGAGATGTGCCTACTTCTGGGTTTGCACATTACAGCTCCTGTAGTAACAGGTTCAAATAACACTAATAACATGCCTGCCTACCTACTAATTTGTGCTGTTGCTCATTTTGAGACACGTGGTAGTTAATGCTCTGCCCAAGCTTATTTGCTGTGGATTGTTTACTTGTGTTCTCATAAATATCAGCTCATAGTTTGGAAACATCTTTGGGTGGTTATTTTATCATAGTCACGGTATAAAAACACAACATTTGAGAAATTCACTTTCTTTCTAGATATATTGATCTAGCTATTTCTTTGGCAAGAGAGAGGAAAAATGTGTACCCTGTGTATGTATTTGTACCTGACACTTGCCTGCTTATCTTGTTTCTAGTATTTATTTTTTGTAATTTCTTTGCTTTTTGGTTTTATTTTCAACCTAATGAAACTTCTTCAGTACTTTGTTCCTAACAGTATGACAACCAAAGTCAGACACTATTTCAGTGTCAGAGTGTACCCAAAATCTAAGTAAAAATTCTGTATTTTTAGGCTATTTTTATTCATTTTTAATAGAGCTTCACAACTAGCTTTTTGTCGGTTGCACATCAAAAAGACATTTTAATTGGGTTGTCTGTGTTGACATATGAGCAAATTGTTCCTTTACTACACTTTTGTGTGTTGAGAAACCTCTGTCACTAGCGTCATTTCAAGGAATACTTAATCAAGAAAGTAATTTCCTGGATCATGACTCTATTATGGATTTGATGAGTCTGATGTAATGCATCTGATGTGCATCACAATATCTGTGAGACTTCACCAGCCTCCAGAATCTCTTGCTAAGAAAGATTGTCATCTTACTGTATACATCTTTGGTTTTAGGAAGCTGAATTTACTTGTCTTTCATTACTCTGCATCTTTAATTCACACCTCCAGTTTTAAAAGCAAGACCTCCCACTGTCTGAAAACCAGGCTGTAATTGGCATTTCTTGTTTTGTCTTGAACATGTCTGATTAATTGACAGGATATTACTTTTTACCTTTTGGAATTAATTTATCGATTATCACATTTTTTGGGGACTCTTCTGCATGAAGCCACTTGTTTTCTTTAAGGCATTTTATAAATTAAATAATTCTTACTGTGTTCAGCATTATAAGATTATGCAAACGCAGATATTTATAATTCATAACAGATAATAGGGGCTTGTGTTTCCCAGTGGAGTAGGATGCGAGTTACGGATTTTTCTAGGTGACACCAACTTTGTACCTTGGCACTGTTGAACTGTATTGAAAGTAACTGAGCTGCGGTTAGTGTGTCCCTAGTATCCTGTGTCCTGTTGAGGATAAGAATTTTGAAACATCCACACTTTTATGTTCTTTATTTCATTTTGTAATGGCTGAAGATCATCTCACAAGTTAAACGTTGTGGTTGTTGATGTGTGTGATCCTGATGTTAGACTGAAAGAATGAAACAGGGTGGTTTTTGCATTTCCCTGAAAGTCTGGTTTATTAAATGATACAAAGTTAGGTGGAACCTTTTCCAGTATCGTTTTCATGATTATCTTTTCTGGGTAATCCTTTTTCAGCTCTATCAAACAGGCTGTGTCTGTAGCTGATATCAGCTTAGTTTGGAAAAAAAAAGATGTGGCATAAAATGTGTCATTAAAGAAACCCAAACCAACCAAAATCATAAACCCCATGGCAAACAGAGAAGTTGGGAGAAAGTAGTGCAACAAAAGAAAAAATCTTCAGAGAGAGTGAGGATATGCTGAAATGTGATTCCATAAAAGACTTAATGAACAAGAAGCATTGACCCTAGATAACAAGTTAGAAAAGACAAATGGTTCAGGCTCTTAAGGGAATAGATCTAGCTGACATAAAAAATGGAAATCAGGTTTGCTGGTTTTAATAGGATGATCAAACTGAGAATTGGTTAAAAGGTTGTCACAGAAGTGTTGATGAATGGTAAAGAAGACAATTTTTCAAGTATTGGTGCTGACAAATGAGGAAAATGAGCAGTCTAGATAGAAGAGCTATAAGAAACTCTATATGGATGGATTATTTAATTGAATTGTTTCACTGCCCTTGTTTTCATGCCAGCAGCACTTCAGTATGGTGGTTTTAAAAATTTAGAGCTGAGATAAACAAAAATGTTAAGAGAACAGCAGGGTAGGAAACACCTGTGCTTTGTGTCTAGGACTTGCGTGAAGCTCAGGAAAATGCAGCAAAGACATGATAACCAGTGAAGAACACTGACAAATGCATTATTTTCCCCCCCCCTTTTTTTTTTTTTTTTTTTTTAAATTCAGACATCTTCACCTTGTGCTCTTTTGTAAAGCCAAGGAAATCAAACCTCAGAATTGTTGAACAAATCTTTGTTCTCAAAACACGAAATGAGGATGCAGTAACTCTCAGGTGCTGGGAGTGCCGTGCTAAAACAACTTCAGCATGAGGAGCACGAGGCAGCACTGAGAGCTGTGACTGAAGTCCAGATCCTTGGCCTTTCACTGCTATTATTTGCCATTGCAAATATTCTTGGTAGTGGCCAAGGAATGTGGCATGTAAGCTCTGAAGTGATATCTTTAGGCTTATTTGGATAGCTGGATACCCTTTTGCATGTGTAGATGGCAATAGTCACATAACAGGGTACTGACTTCACATCAAATAACTTTCTGTAATGCTTTATTACTCATGTTGTCTTTATAAACATGTATGTTTGCTTACATATGTGAAAGCCTTGCCTTTTTTTTAAGTGCTTATTATGGTGGTGCCTTGCAGTGTGTGGGTATCTTTTTGTAACCTGCCCTTGAATCTGCAGCTTTCCTTTGACTCGCTTCAATTTTATTAATAGAAGGGTTATAACTGAAGTGTTCACAAGGCTTTAAAGAGATAACACAAAAGTTTAGATCTGCTTAGGGCTTAACAATAAATTACCTCTGTGGCTGCCTGGCCAATTTGTCAGGACAGCAGCGGATTCTAATCTTCATTCCTTTGGACCACTAGAAAATTTCTCCTCTCTGTATGCGATGTGGAACAGGGTTTGGCTTTTTTCCCGCTTTTAAACTGTCTAGTTCTTCAAAAGCAATTTGAAATAAATATCTAATAACAGTTAGTGAATCATGAATTAGGATGGAAATCCTGCTAACATGGTTATTAGATGAAGCTAAAAGCTTGAGTTTTATAAAAAAGAGACAAAAAGAAACAGGATGCTAATAAAATTGGGAGAAGCTAATGTTCTTAAAAAAAAGAAAAAAAGGACCTACTCCCATGAAGCTCTTTGAGAGGTATGTCCATGACTTCCGAACTTTGTTTTTATTTTATTAATGAAGAAAGGTAATCTGCCTTGCCTTTCTGTTGATGATCTTTCAGTAGTAACTTGAAAGCTTTCAGAAAGTGGTTTTTCATTCCTTTGTCAAAGAAATTTTTCATGTCAGTAAAAATACTTTCCCCTCAGTGAGCAGGTAAAGTTGCAAGAAAAAAAAAAAATTAAAAGGGAAAAGACTATGTGGAAAATAAAGACAGAAGAGTGCCCTTGAGTATATTTTGAATGTATTCCATTTCCTCATTTGAGAACAATTGATAGCAGAGACGTCAATAGAAGAATGAGGATCTTTGTTGTGTGTTTGAACTGAACATTATCCATCTAGATCTAAACCCTTCAGAACTGTAGCTTTTATTTGGATGAAAAAATCTTTAGAAAAGCATTAATGTTATGAGATTTTTAACAAGCCTTTATAATAAGGACAAATTGGGGAAAAAGAATTGAGGAAAACAATAAAATGTTGAGGTTTTTTTCTGTGTCAAAGGGCATTTTCTTTACTTAAAATGACAGAAGAATACGTAAAGCAGAAAACTGAAATACCTAAATTTAATGATCTTGCTTAGTAGCAGAAATAACCAGGACTATGAGTTTAGAGGAGAAATGTAAAAAATCTAATCACATTTAAACTTTTTGAGAAATACCTGGACCCCTGAATTGGTACCTACAAATACTGTGGTGTTTTTTTTTTTTTTTTTTTTTTTTTTTTTTTTTTTTTTTTTTTTTTTTTT
>NW_020956519.1:127811-130416 GCF_003031625.1 Empidonax traillii
GAATACATATGTATATCTTTATAATGAGTTCCTCGAGCACCATCTGTAATGCAGTCCTCACAAAGGAGATTAAAACCCTTCCATTTCTATTCTTAGTAGAAGACCAGTTCTCTACTGTCTCTGGAGTACATTCAAGTGATATTGAACTTGGTTTTGTTACAGTGCTAAAAGCTGACTGGAAAGTGTAGTCACCATGAGGAAAATGGAATAGCCATGCCAGCTGTAATGTAGTATTGACAAAAAGCCTTGACTTGGCTCAGAGCACACACTTTCTTGGCTTTGTTTCAGTTAAGTTATTCTCACTTAGTGTAGCCTCCACAACTCACTTTTCTCCCTGTTTTTATTTTTTTATTTTTTTTTTTATTTTATTCTATTTTATTTTTTATTTTTTTTTTCCCCGTGGGTGCACCGCAGCTGGATTTATCAAGAGGCACTTTGGGTTATAGCTCAAGATACCTCAGTGTCCTTTTCCCTTAAATGCCTTTCTTTGTGAGTCTATGAATGAGACCTCTCTCACTGCCATTTGTTATTGAAATTGCTTTTTCTTTTTCCTGGAAACTTTCTTGGAGTGGAACATTTAACTTTCACTCTAGTCCTTTCTACTGGGATTACTTTTCCTTCTCTTTGCTGAACTTTCTGTTCACCTATTTTATCATTATACATTCCATTCTCTAGACGCTTTCCTTATTTGTAACCTATCACTTCATTTTATTATTTTCTTTCAGCCTCCTGTTCATGTTGAGTAATGTGTTTTTTCTCTATCTCTTTACAAAACAGAGACATACAAGAACTGGATGCGAGAGACTTTTTTTTTAATGTGAAAATGAAATCCTCAATTCAACCACTTCCATCTATCTCTGATTTCTTCTTCATTATCAAAGTGAAGTGGCAAGTAATACCTCAAATACGATAGTCAGCCTCTGCAGACCAAGAGCATAGTGCAAGCCATGTTTCTTATATTAGAACCAGTCCCCTTAATCCCTTACTTATATCAACCTTTTTAAGAAAATTAATTTCACATGATTATGCTAATATTTTCTTAATGAATTAGAAAAGAAACCTGTGCAGAACATTAATGAATCATTTTAACCATCCCTGCTGTGAGACTTTAAGATCGTTCTTTCTGTAAAAGTATATGAATATTAATATGCACCCTGCTAATTGGTACAAAGTTAATTACTGTAATTCTACTGTAGTAAAAAAAAAAAATCTATGTAGTGTGCAGTAAGAGTTAGCTATTAAGATGGAAATCTTGAAGTTAAAGTACTGACCCATATATATGAAGTGAGGGTAAAAAAACCAATTTTGATATAGTAAACAAATCTTTTAAAGAAATATAATTTAGCTATTAATCTCATTCAGTTCATGTAAATAAATATTCTACATAATTTAGTATTTATTTCAATGAAGTTTGCCTTGGAGCTGGAGTCCATATGATTGATATCTATTTTTTCTAATGTCTAGGGTAATAATATATGTACATGTGACAAAACTTGACTGTGGAAATGAGAACTAGCAAATAAATCTATACTCCAAAGTTTTAAAACAGGTCTTTTGTTACCGTTTGGCACTTGGCAGGATAACTTTAATTGCCTGTTTCCAAAGCAAAGAGTAGTTTATATAATATGTATATTGACGTTGAAGTAGGTTCTGTTTTAGAGCTTGTATAAATGTGTACTTTAATTGATGGATGATTTTTCTGTGCTTCCTAGAACATGGATGACTTTTTCTCTCAGTGGGACTCCAGCTCAAGTAGTAATTTCTGTCTGCTATGATGTAGGAATTCACCCTCCTCTCCTGGTATGGGAAGGAGGGAGAAACTGTTCATTGGTATCCAAATTCTGTCAGCAGCTTCAGGGCAGAGCTTAGAAACTCCCACTCCCCTGGTTTGGTTCTGTACCTGCTTTTCAGTTCTATGAGTTTCAGATGTGCCTTCACTACCCATGTGAAAAATGGTGTTTTTAAGGCTATTTTATGGAATGTTTTCATCTGAGGTGGGAAGAAATGTGAAATGCTTCTATAACTGATGGTATTAACCTTAATAGTTATTCAGATGCTGTTCTTACATGTGTTATTGACATAATCTTTCTGTGTATCTTGCAAAAAAAACCTTGATCCTTACAATGATATAACTGTGTGCTCATTTTGTTTTACTCGCAGCTGAAAAAGTAACATGCTTCTAGTGAAACAGGAGTAATGTGCAGTCGTACACACAAACAGAAATTATCTACAAAATTGTTATCTGGGCTTGTAAGCTGTTCATTTTTCCTAGTGTTTATTATATTGCTGTCTAACCTAATATTGGTGCAGATCTTCAGTGGGAGTTTTTTCTTGAGAATGCATTAAGACATGTAATTATTAACCAGTCCAAATTGATGAAGATGCTTCCTTTTCATCTCAAGTCTGTGTATTATCTACTCCCACTAATGTAATACTTAGCCTTTTTTTACTGAAGGCTTTTTTGTTGTGCCAAGTCTACAATTTTCACATTACCATATAGACTGTAATTGAAAAGGAATAATCTTTTATTAATTTTCTATTAGGGAAAAATCAACACCTAAGAAAATCAACACAAAAGAATATGAATACCAATAGGGAAATAAAA
>NW_020956520.1:0-6337 GCF_003031625.1 Empidonax traillii
GGCGTTCCTGGCAGTGTGGCTCTGTGTGTGAAGGGTTCCCGTAGCTGTTTACAACAGCCCAAATGTGGGAAGTGTTGGCACGGTGTGAGTGTGGCCTAGCAGGAAGCTTCACGTGCAGACACATCTTGTGTGGTAGGAAATCTTCTGTTCAGCAGTGCATGAGGTCTGTTTGCACTGGGAAAATCAAATTACGTTATTTTTAGGGAACATATTTAATTACCGCTGCATTTACAATAAAACGAGTGTGTTGAAAGCTTTAATTATATAATGGGAATACAGAAGGGTATCAGTCTCCATCCAAACTCACTTGCTGTGTGGTTTCTCCAAAACATCACGGGAGGCATCAGGTCTGGGTGGTGTTTCCTGTTCATTTACTACACGAACAACAAAGCAGAGCAAACTTGAAGAGGTCACTAATATAGTTTAGAGATCACTTAGGTTTTGCTTGGAAGACTTTTATACTTAAATATGAGGGCCTAGAGTGGCAAAATAAGGGGGCAGGGTTAGATGGGATATTGGGAAGGAATTCCTGGCTGTGAGGGTGGGCAGGCCCTGGCACAGGTTGCCCAGAGAAGCTGTGGCTGCCCCTGGATCCCTGGAAGTGTCCAAGGCCAGGTTGGAGCACCCTGGGCTAGTGGAAGGTGTCCCTGCCTGGGATTGATTCTATGTTTTATGAAATTCTTTTATGTTTGTGAAACATTTCCCCAAACGAGGACTATTTAAAGCCAATTTGAAGAAAAAGCCCCCTTATTTCTGCACCGAGTTTGCAGCAAAGGTTTCAGTGAGTTCATCTGTGTCTCCCTGGGAAGGAAAGCCCTGGGAGCAGGGAAGGAGCTGTGGCTGGGCTGTCACATGGATTGGTGTCTCACTCCATGAACCGCCCGCGAGCGCCAGGCCGAGGACGAGATCAGAGCTGAGACACGGATCACAAAGTCACATCCCTGTGGGAAGCCACCAGCCCCTCCTGGGAGACAGCAGGGAGAGGAGCCTGGCACGGGAACGAGCCTCCTGGTGACCCCATCCAGCTCCTGGAAAAGAATTCCAGAACACAAAATGTGGCAACGGGAAATCCCAGTCCTCTGGTGAGGACATTCAGGGATGGTGACACATTTTGGTTGCACTGACCTTTTCCACGACCTGACGACAAGGTGAAGTGTGTTTTCCAAGGATTCTGGCAGTGCAGAGGTGATGTGAGGAGTGAGGAGGTGCTGTGGGATCGAGGAGGGGGGATGGGATTGAGGAGGTGATATGAGTGGCAGTTTGGTGGCTCTGTAAGTCCCATCCTCACCAGGAGTCTCTGGAAGTGCTGCCTGTGAGGCTTCTCTGTTCCCTGCAAGCTGCATTATATCTTACAGTTCTATTCCTTTGTTCACTGTATTTTTACCCATTTTATTTTTTCCCCATTCTCCCACAGCCCTCTCCTTTGGCTGAGTTATTCATTATGCACTAAACACTCTCTGTTGCAGGTGTCAGTTCTAAAATCATCCTGATTACTGAGAAAAAGACTTGAAGAGCACTGTTTACTGCCATTTTCCTGGGCACTGAAATTAATGTGTGCTGGTTTCAACAAGATCTCATTGCTCTGGGAAGGGTAAATAGCCCAGTCACTTCATTATCCTGCTGCTCTGCACAAGTGCCAGCGGAATGGAAATGCTTTCCTTTTCCAGACTGCCCTTTGGGTGCTTGAGACAAATGCTTTCCAAAGCTGGGCCACACTTTCTTTTTATTTGGCTTTTTTTTCCCTGTCAAACTGACGAAACCATAAATCCTTCCATCACCTGCTCCAGGTGAGCAGATCCCTTTTCAATGCCTTAAAAATACTGGGGCAGCTTTCACTGGTAGGTATTTTGCCAAGTCATTGAGGCTTTATTTATCCATCTATTCATTTCTTCTCCCAAGAGGGTATTTTATTCCTGACAGCATGAGTCAGGACAATGAAAGGTTGCAGTGAAATCTTGCAGCCTCTCCTGTGATGCAGTATGGTCTGTGGGATGAAATGTTACCTTAGTCATACTGAAAATAAACAATTAATGCTCTTCCCAGCGACTTCTTCCCCCAAAGCACAGCGTTCTGGCAGCTCCTGGTAGGGGGAGGTGTGTTTTTTGTGTGCAAACAGGTTGTCAGAACGGGTTAAAAAAGTGTCCCTGGTCATGTTTTATGGAGAGGAAGCTTTTATGAAGCAGAGACAGCAGCCGGCACTCTTGGGTTTTGTTCCAGCCTTCACTGACTCAGCCAATGCTGAGTCTTCTTGTGCATTATTTACACCACTTTTTAAACGAGGCTAACAGAAATAGCTGCTTTACAGGAGCATTTTGGCTGACTTGTGAAGAGCTCGTGGCTCAAGTATAAAAATTACTTCGGGGCAAAGTAATTTTATAAGTTTCCTGTCGATCTTCCCAGCCAGGATTGGAAGGTGGGTTTATTTGGAGCGGGACTGCCCTTGTTTATCCCTACTCCCTGAGTGCCCAGGGCTGTGGGGGGGGCTGGATGTTGACACAGATGTGAGGAGGATGTTGCAGATGTTGTGATTCTCCTCGCTGTGGCTTCCTGTTTTTAACTGTAATAGGGACACAGCAGGGCCCACCTTGATCCCTCACTGCCAGCCCTGCAAACACATGGAAAGCCTGGCTTTCCTGGCCTTGCAGGGTTTAATTTCTCAGTGCTGGGAATGCACAGTGTGTTGTGTTGGCCGTGAAAGGGGGTGTGATGGCGAAGGGAAGGGTTTAGAGCATCATTTCCAAGTGCTGTTACCTGCCCTAATCAGATTTTCTGGCCTTCCCCCCCACCCTCAACTCTGACTTTCCAGCTCCCTGCTCAGCCAGCAGAGTTCCCCAGAGCTCCTGTGTGACACAGAGGAGCTCTTGGCATCCTCTGGTCTTTTATTACCCTGATGCAGAAGCACAGTGGGGGCAGAGGAGCTGTGTAGCATTTACAGGGGTGGAACCAGGCCAGGAGGGATTTCAAAGGCAGAGGAGGCAGCAACAAGCCAGTGGTTTTCAAAGATTGGTTTTGCCAGTGAGGGATGATGGAGAGCAATTACAGTTACCTGATATATCTCTTTTCTCCCCCACATCTGCTTAAATGTCACTGAACTTCACCCGGGTCAGGCCAGGCAGCTGCCTCAGTGCCCTGGGGTTCTAAAGGGACAGTGATGCTTCAGTGGTAATTTGGGAGGGAGGAGGAGGATTAACTGTTCCTGAAAAGCCATTTGCATAAAGGTTTGCAAAGGGGGGAGTGATGAGAGTGTGTTCAAACTGAGCAGTGAATCTGCACAGCTTGACTGGCCCCATCCATCTGCTGGGACAGTTCTCTCTGTTTAACACGTTGCAGTTCATTTTACCGTTTTGGGAGGAGCTGGAGAGCCTCCCCAGAGCATGGCAGGGCCCTCCTGCAAAGTTCTGCAGAGGAGCTGGAATTTCACGCTCGGGAGAACAAGAGAGGAGGTGCAGAAATCTCCTGTCACCGTCCTGTGCCCACCACAGTCCCTGGCTGGGCAGGCCAGGGCTGACTCATGCTTTGCCTCACTCCTGCTCCTTTTCCCTGGATTCCCCAGGCTGACATTCCTTCTGCTGTGGGACTTCTGTCCCAGCTTTAGCTCCCTGACTTTGTGCCCACAGGAGCAGCACCGTGTCCCTGTCCCTGGCAGAGGTGGTGGGACAGTGTGGGTTAAACCTGGCTCAGGTTAAACCCAGCTCAGGTTAAACCCAGCTCAGGTTCCTGCTCCTCTGCCTCCTCAGGTGAGCTGGGAGGTAACAGGAGTGGCTGAGCAGCAGAACGTTGTGCACACATTTTATGGGACTGGGCAAAACTCCAGCCTGGGAACTCCTCTTGTTTCTCTTTATTTACTTTGCTTATTATTACATCGTACCCGTCCTTTCTTATGCCCAAGGCTTTCCTACCTGCTGCCTTCTTTTTTCTTTTTTTCCTGCTGAGTCACTGCCCAGCTCCCCAGTGATTTTGTGCCCCCTTGCTGGAGTGCTGGCTGGGGTTGTCAGGTCCCTCTGTGCTCCATTTCCCTCCCCTGCCCTGGGTGCAGGAGCTGCTGCAGAGCTGCTCCCATGGTGTCCCTGTGAGCGGGGTGAGTGAGCCTCGTGCTGATGATGGCAGGACGTGTCCTGTGCTCAGTGAGCTGCTATTGCTGTGCTGTTAGCAGTCTGAAATTATTCATTTTCCTTGTGCAGAGGCAGCTGGGGAAGGCAGGCACGTTATCCTGGAACTGAGGGACAGGAAGCCTTGTTTGCTTTTGATTTTCCGTGCCCTGCACTGCTGGCATCTGCCGAGGCACTTACACACCTTCCAGGTTTTTTGCCCTCTCTAATGCATTAGAGGGGTCCTCTGTTTGTGCTTTGAGTATCTTTTCAATCCTGACTTGTCTACAAATGCATAATTCACTTTTTTCCTTTCTTTGTCCCTGCTTCCTTCTGCCTTTAAAATTGATGTTTCTTTTCTCACCTGATGTAAAATTGGAGGTTTCTTAAACCCACAAAACCATGAAGCAATGCAATTAATACATTCCATTATAAAAGCATGATTTTTGTCCCCAATTTTCAAATGACCTTGTTCTCAGTCACAGGTTGATTCTGTAATTCTTACATTTTCTTGCTCAGAGTTTGCTTTTAAAGTTAAACCACAAAACCTGACCTTTTTTTTTCCTGTGCCCAAAGTGTTTGTGTTTCAGATGCTCCCCCTCCAATTAATTAGAAATAACAACAACTAACAAAACTGTTCTTTTTTTGTTCTTGTTTTCTTTTTTTCCTGAGCTCTGGCGTTCCCAAGGGATTAGGGTGATGGTGCATGATGCAGGATTGCATCACCCTTCCATGCCCAGGTCTGCAGCTCTGGCATTTGCAGAGCAGAGATAAATGTGCCCATTCTCTTCACTCGCTATGAAGAGACTCAGGTCGGTGTTAGGATGGGATCTGGGTCTGGTTTAGCAGCCTGGTCAAGTGAGTGGCATTGCTGCCCTTGGCAGGGGTTGGAATGAGATGGTCAGCCCAAATCAGTCTGGGATTCTGGGATTCCATGGCCTGCAAAAGCCCCCACAAGGTTCACAGGGAGGGAGGTGGCCAAAGTCAGCAGAAGGGCTCTGAGGAGCGTGTCCAGATGTTCCCCATCCCCTCCTTGTGGAGCCACATCCCCCTGCAGCTGCACCAGGGCGATGCTGTGGCTGTTCCAGGGGTTCCCAGCCTGGCACTGGGATCAGCCCAGGGGCAGCCCCTGGGGCTCTGGCCCAGCACAAAGCCAGTCCTTTTGTAGATGGATTTCCTGCTGCTGCAGGGTGGGCAAACCCCTCTGCTGGCCCTCAGATGGCTGGGGAGGGGTGGGAGCAGAGCCCTGGCAGGGCTCCTGGGGCTGCTCTGGGAGTCTGGTGGCCCCTCAGGCTGTGCCAGGGCTGGGGGAGAGCAGTGTGAGATCCTCTGCTCTGCACAGGGGGGTGTTGTTCTCCCTGAGCCTTGAATTCTTTCCCTCCAGACCCTGCAAAGGTGGTTGGTTTTTCCATGCCTTGTGTGTGGTGAGGGGTTGGGAATCTGAAGTAATTTCCTCCCTGAGGGTCAGGCCTCCTCTGAAACACTGGACAGGCTGAGCTGCCGGTTACTTTGGGGCTTGAAAAATGGGTGGGCATATTCTCTTGTCTGCTTCGATGGAGACAGTCCTTGCCTTGATGCTTGATGGTCTCCTGGCATACCCAAGCTCAGCTTTCAGCATAATTGGGGGCACTGTTTATTCTCTGGAGTCCATATAGTCCAGGTTAGGCCTGGTATCTCAGTGTTGTGCTGCTCTGAGCAGCCTTCAGGGTTTAAAGGTTTTTTTATGATGTACTATCTCTCCATTTCTCCTCCAGAAAAGCAAAACAATCTAAATTAGACTGAAGCCTTGGCTAATTGGTCTTTCTCTATTCATCTCTGAGGCAGCAGGAAAGCAAGCAGCAGGGTTTCCATTCACAGCAGACTCTACCAGCTCCACTGCCTTTGTCCCAAAATCCATGGGGGTGGTGAAGGTAAAAACGGGCAGCAGTGGCTGCAGCTGTACCCTTGAGAGCTCAGGGCAGGGAGACTGAGGAGCTCTTTCCTCTATATTGGGGTTTTTATTATTCACTGGAGAAGGTAATTAACAATTGCAGATTATTTCAGAGGCCAAAATAAACACAGAGGAACCTCAAGCCCCTCTCCCCCAGCAGCTGCCGTGGGTCTGAGCTGGTCCAGGAGGCTCCTGACTGCAGGGGGCTGAATTTCTGCCAGCTCCATCCCCAGGAGGATTTGTGAGTGTTCCTCAGCCCTGCCCACCCAGGGCTGGCAGTGGGCAGTGCTTTGGTGTGGATCTCAAGTCCCAGCAGAGT